>NC_053123.1:1582078-1884578 GCF_010015445.1 Perca fluviatilis | reverse complement strand
GTAAAGGCCTTAAGGATTAAAGCAGAGAGCCATTAGGGACATTTTGAATAATATCACTTGGCCAAACAGCTTTTTTTTTGTCTAGAGAACCAGGAACAAAACTGGAACAAATGGGTAAAAGTTGAACCTGGAATGACCTAACTCATTTTCATCCTGATAGAATTTTTAAGGCCTTCCTGCCTTTCTGCTGTTAGGCGCTATGATTTTCACACAAAAGTTATATGAACACAAGTTAAGACTGCACCTGTGAGTCAAGAACTTTCTGATGAGCAGCTACAGGTTCCTGGGGTTGTGTTAAAAGGAGAAAAATGAAAGAGAGAAAATCAGCATTTCACATTAGCATTTCCGGCTTTCAGTCACACTCAGGCATTGTGATCAAACGCTACGTAAGGATGACACTTAACTCCTTACTGTGTTTTTCTTCTGGGACACTTAAAAACAAATTCCCCTTCCAGTTTGGGGGTTGCTCACTCACCTCCCTGGCTGGAACTGCTCGGACAATACAGAGCAGCACAATGTCTGCTGATTGGACGCTCATTCTGATTATTCCTGCGACCTGGTGATTGTGAAAGTGAATGGAATCACTCCGCTTCGCACAATCATGGGGGAATATTTAGATTGCAGGTTGCAGCGCCAGGTGTATTGCCCTGGTCAGAGGTCAGACAATGAGTAGAGTGCAGTCTCATGTGCTGGCTGGATAAAGAGCAACATGGAAGCCAGTCTAGAAGCTGAACATAATCTACCCTTCTTTAGATTTATAGAACATGACATTGGTTATGTTTCTTTGTGCCTTAATGAGGGCTGAAAGCTCATCAGAAGCAGTGTTGGTCAAGTTACTTCCAACGTAATACATTATAGATTACTAGTTACTGTCATTTGAGAGTAATTAGTTATATTACAATAATACAGTCTCTGAATTGTATTGCTTTACACTACTTTTGCGTTACTTTGAGTTACTTTCACCAAAATAACTGCAGAAGTAGTACTTGTGAATTTGACCACGGAATCAACAAAGTCTAATTTTTATCTAATTTAATACATTATTATTCACAATATTTTGTATAATTTATCTGAATCTACAAAGTGACTGAAGTTATAAAATAAATAGTGAAGTATAACGTATGATACTTGACTGAAGACACAGATGTTGTCCGTACCCTTACCTGTTGGGACACAGATGTTGTCTGTACCGTTACCTGTTGGGACACAGATGTTGTCCATACTGTTACCTGTTGGGACACAGATGTTTGTCTGTACCATTACCTGTTGGTACTGTTCGGTTACCTGTTGGGACCCAGATGTTGTCCGTACCGTCCTCAGGTTCTGGCTCTGACCAGTGACGGGACAGCACCTTGCTTCAACGCAGCATAAGAATTTCTAAAAATAACAATACATGATAAAACTAAATATTGTCTCCATCAGTCAATTTCACCAAAACAGTGTCCAGTCTGTATGAAATGTCAATATTCTCTAATTTAATTCAAACATACTGTGTTTATTTTGTAAGTGTAGTGGTCACATCCTTTCTATAATAATAGCTAAGTCTCAACCATGATAAAAAAAAGGTCAGTGGCTAGTGAAGAGAACACTTGTAACTTTAGCTTCAGGTTCATTCCACAGCACTCACTCCACAGGTACAATGACATCATGTCATAAGAGAAATACTGTCTTTCAAAAGTTCCGATGGCCTCTAATGTGAAACTCAGCCAAGATGTTTCACATTAAAGCCTGCTGGGTAAGAGGATAATTATGCCCTTGGATTGGCTGAAAGGCTAAACATCTCTGCTGGAAGTGTAAAATTGAATTGACACTAGTTTGGTAAAAATATTAAAAAAATTGCAAAGCAGAAGCAATAGAAAATACAAACAGAGGAGAGGAACTGTGTTTGCTCTGAGGGCAGCAGAGCCGTGAGCAGAACACAGCTCTGTGTGATTGTTTGTGCATCAACAGGTGAGATTATAAAAGTATTGGTGATGGCAATACTACGGTGGCCGATCAGGGCACAAACACATGCAACAGAAACTAGTTGTTAGATTTTCTATTGCATTTGTTTTTGGGGTTCGTGTATATTTTACTTTGTCATTTCTGTATTATAGCGTGTTTTCCCTGGTCGGCCAACCTACATCAATCACAAAAGTGGACATTTCACAGATTATACACTCTCATTTCAGCAATACGCATTTGCAGTGTAGTCTGCCGAACATAAAGAAGAAGAACACAACCTACAAGATTATTTCTGGAAGAAATAACGATGCCTTACTGATTATTTCCAATCTTTTCTATTTTGCTGTTATTTCAGTTGTTGTTACTGTCAGTAAAATGCAACACTTCCTACAGATTTTTATAATGGGAGATGGGAGAAAAACGTTCTCTGGTTTATTGGCATTTCTTTAAACCAATCACAATCGTCTTGGGCGGTGCTGAGCTCCGCATGGTGCCTCTGCAAAATAGCCTCGGGAAGGAACTTGTTTTGGTGGAACATGTGTACGTTCAAAAGTAGTTTTAGTCGTGCAACAGAAAACTCAGATTGGACAGATAGTCTAGCTAGCTGTCTGGATTTACCCTGCAGAGATCTGAGGAGCAGTTAACCATAGTCCTCACAAATCCACCGGAGGTTAGAACGCCAACACAAAGGAAGAGGAAGGTGGCGGATATCGGTGAAAATAAATGCATCCGGCGGATTTTCCTGCGGGACCGGATGCAATCCCGGAATTGGAACGTCAAGGATATAGACTACTTTCAACCCAGTCTCACGGCAGTTCGTGAAATGGTCACGAAATTTAATCTATTGATTCGTGTTGACGGACACGTGGTGGTCAGCGCGTTTTTGAAACTAATGTATTTCAATGGGAAGCATCTTTCGTGATCACAGCACGACTACGGTAGCGAGTAGTATGAAATGACGAAAATCGGCGCATGGAGGTTGGTTGGGGAGGTGGATGGGTCTAACAACACAGGACTTTCACCCAGGAGACAGCGGATCGTGCCCCGCGTGTCACGTTTCCTTTCGCCGTTCTTCTTTTCCTAAACCCAACCTCTGTATAGATGCTTCCCATTACGTGCTGACCACCACGAAAAAAACAAATCAATAGATTAAAAATTACGTGACCATTTCACGAACTGCTGCGAGACCGTGTTGCTACTTTCAACATAATCCCCAGTAAAAGAGAGTCAGATAGTGTTGTGGGGGGGGACATTAAGTCAGACTCAGTAGTGAGTGAAACCGAAGCAGAGCGACAGACACAGATTTGTAGCCGAGCCAAAGTAGACCACTTTTTAATTCATTAACTTTATCAGTTATCAGGCAAATAAAACCGAGATACAGGTAATCTGCAAACTGCCCAAAAAAAGACCTGATAATTGGCCAGGGCCTGATAATCGGTCCATCCCTGTCCGGAACGGTGTAAAACGGTGTGCAACGGCTTTGAGATAGGTTTTTCTCGCGTTTGGTGGGTTTGTCCCTCGTTTAGTGGCTGTCTCCCAGGTGATACCCAATCAGCAGAGATGTGTCTGTAAACTGTGGTAATAAAAACGCACAGCGCTTACGCACACAGCAGGGTGTTCAACGCACCGCTGTTTCAGTTTGAAAAAACGTGTTTCTACGTTTATTCTGGGCTGAACATGGCCCTGGTAAACGTGGAGGAAGAGTTGTGCTTGAATTAATTGCAAAAACCACAAGACAGCTTTGTGGGGCCAAAATGCTGGACCACACAACTTTAAAGGGTAAGGGTTAAGGTTAGGCATTTAGTTGTGATGGATAAGGTTAGAGTAAGGGGCTAGGGAATGCATTATGTCAATGGCGGGTCCCCACAAAGATAGTGCCACAAACCTGCGTGTGTGTGTGTCTGTGTGTGTGTGTCTGTCTGTCTGTCTGTCTGTCTATCTTTCTGTCTGTCTGTGTGTGTGTGTGTGTGTGTGTGTGTGTGTGTGTGTGTGTGTGTGTGTATGTGTGTGTGTGTGTGTGCGTGCGTGCCTGCGTGTGTTTGTGTGCACTCCCAGTGTGAGTTCCCAGGCGATACTGTGATCTTGATGAAGTAATGTGGGAGAAAAGGATGATAATAAATGGGTTTATGCTCCGGAGACAGCCATCTACTTAATTGCTCAGGAGCCCGTTTAGGAAGAGAGACTTGGAAAGAATGAGGGGAAAAAATAGAGTGTGTGTGTTAGGAAAATGTGTCCACTTAAATATATTTTACATGTATTTTGCACCACAGAGGCGGAAACACAATATCCTGCAGTTTTAGGACAATTTTATTTGTGCAATCAGCTGATAGCACTGAGGCAGTTTCACAAAGGCAGTTATTATTACTAATTACGTAGGTATTTTTGAAACATTTAAGAAGGAAATTTAGTATTTAACATGTTTTCCTTTTAGAAATATTATTATAGTAGACTATCATGAGGAATTATGTTCTCTAAAACAGGAAGACTAGACCCAACCCAAACGAAAAGCTTCACAAAAATTTGATGTGGAATATAATAACTCATGATTGTAAAAAACATGTCGTTGCTCTGTTTTATTAGCACTTACAGAAACCATGAACAATAGTAGTCGTACATACATACAGTAAGACGGTGTACAATAGAGGTATGTCTGCTTCTCTCATTTTCTCATTCAATAATGAATGCCAATGCTTCCATTTCTTCCACTTAATCAACTGCTGTTTAGTTTCTGGCAATGCAATAAAAGCACTTCATGCTAATGTTTGAAATTACTGTTAAAAGGGACGAATTATGCACTTGAACTTTAGAATAATTACAATGTAATTATAATGTAAAATCTGAAGAGCTGAGTTTCATTGATGGTAGTTTAGATGCAATTAGAAGAAAAATAACAGCAAAGTGAAATGAGTGAATGGAAACTGACCAACAGAGTGGTAACTTGTTAATGTACAAGTCATGTGGAATGTCAACCTGTTTTCACTCCCAGCTCGTAAAATATGGACGCTCTCAGCGTCAGATACTTAATAATTAATTATAATAATTACAAAAATAATAAGAATAAGATAAACACACCACCTAGCGACAGAATGGGCCCAGAAATGCACCAAACATTACAAATAGTTATGTCTCTTAAGTGTTTAAGCCTGAGCTTGGACAAACAAAATCAAATGGTTATTTTTAAGTAGACAGAAGTCCTTTCATTGACCATGTTGAATGGTTGTAAGAAGCTTTTGGTTTGGCTTGTGAGCTTGTCACCCAGTAATTTTCAGCTCCAATCAGTGTCCATCATCTGCCCATCTGTCACTATTGATGTTCTCCCATATTGTGGTCTGTATGCACCAGATTTTGATTTCATACTTCTGAATAGAATCACCCTTTAGCGTTTGTATGGAATGCACTGGGCAGAGCAGCAGCTCCTCAGCGTTTTAAGATGACGATTGGTTGGTTGGGAGGGGGTGGATTGGTCAAACACAGAGGTGTCAAAAGTATTCACATTCATTACTCAAGTAGAAGTACAGATACTAGGGTTTGAAAATACTTTTGTAGAAGTTGAAGTATCAACTCAAGCTTTTTACTTAAGTAAAAGTGTAAAAGTACTGGTTTCAAAACTACTTAAAGTATAAAAGTAATGTAAGGCAGAGATCTTCAACAGGAGGTCCTCAGAGTCATTGCAGGGGGGCCTCCAAATTATTGTAAATTTTTGAGTCTTTAAAAAGAAAAAAAAAATTAAAATGCCTTAACATAATTCCAACATATTATTAGCAAATATAAATTCCCACTGATGATAGGCTTACTGGCCTATAGGTTAGGTAGTCACTAAGATATCAGCCCACAGATACAGTTAATCCTAGATTTACTGTGCCACATATGTAACATTCAAATATGATTTATAAAATCATGCCAACAATTAATATTTTAATAGCTTATGAAAAAAGGGTATGTAAGAAGGCTTCAGGTTGCCCTAACAGTTATTGTAGGCCCAGTTTAATATGCAACTTAATTTCATACAATATGTAGTAGGGGTCCCTGCTACATCTCACTTTAAGTTAAGGGGTCCTTGGCTTAAAAAACATTGAAGACCCCTGATGTAATGCCATTAAGGACAAAAGCTTAACCCGAAAACGTGGGGACAAAACCCAACTTCCACAAAAAACATTTTTCTAAAGGCCATAATGACTATAATAGCTAAGGTTATATTAAAATCATACCTGCAGACTCAGAAGGGCTGAAAAAAGGTGACACATCTCTTCTGTGTTTTTCAGACAAGAGCTACAGTCCGTGTGGAATCCTCTCCAGTGAAATACAGACACACTTTTACACCGTTTAGCTCTCAGCATTTTAACCGTGTTTACTCCAGCTACTAGCTAACGCTAGGCTAACGTTACCTGCTGCCAACTGTAGTGTTAACTAGCGGCCCCGCGGCGATGTTTCAGTTCCCTCTAATGTCCGTTTGAGCATCAGAGAGAAGCGTAGTCATTTAAGTGGCACCTAAATAAGGCACCGAAATTCGTGCTACTATTCGGTCCGGTAGATAACGGTCGTTAAGGCACACGGTGGCGTATTAGCACCGGTCTGTGCGGAGCGCATTGATCGCGTACAAACCAATAGGGTGTCGGAATGGTATATGTTTATACTTCTCATCCAACCACAATCAAATTCACTCTCTCCGGATGGAGCGATCTGGATAGTTTTTTTTTGTTTTTGAACGATGACAAGCCGGAATGAAAACAAGCCGAACTGAAATGTGAGTAACGAGGCTATTTTTAAAATGTAAGGAGTAGAAAGTACAGATAATTGCGTGAAAATGTAAGGAGTAGAAGTAAAAAGTATGCTGTAAAATAATTACTCCAGTAAAGTATAGATACCCAAAATTTCTACTTAAGTAAGGTGAAGTATTTGTACTTCGTTACTTGACACCTCTGGTCAAACAACACACAACTTTCCCCCATTCAGACCGGGGATCATGTCCCGTTATAACCCCACCCACGATGTGTAACTTGATGTTGTCTTGCACATTTCTGCTTTGTCTTGGCCAGGTCACCTTTGCAAACTGCCTACCTGGTTAAATCAATGATAAATAAAAATTGGTCCCAACCAAGCGCGTTTAAATCGACGTGAAAGTAGACCTTTTGCGTCAATAACAAACCCCAAAGGCACCTGACCAAGCGTCCGTATGTCACGCGGTGGGTAGTGCGAATGTGTTGGGAATGTCTATTATGCTGAACAGACAGCAGGGAAACATGGATGGTGTGCTGAGATTGTATTAAAGCTATAGTGTGTAATTTCTGTCGCCCCCATGAAGAATTCTAAGTAATGACAACAAAACTGTCTGTGCGTCCACATGATACAAGCCTTCTGTGATCGCGCGCCCACGCCACCCCCCCGCGCAGTTGCTAGTAGCCAGGGAGGACAGGGAGGATTAAAAAAAACATGATGGACTCTTCAGAAGAGGTCATTATCTTCACTCGAGTTTCTGCGTGGGAAAGTCGCCGGACGCCTCAATCTTCTGAACTTAGTCCTACTGAGAAATCCAGAGAGAGTTGTGTGGAGCTGATAGTCTTCATTAGCTTTGGAGCAACTCATTTGGCAATGGCTGGAATGTAACGGAGGTTTATTAATATCAAAAAGTTACAGACTAAAGCTTTAGAATAGAATAGTCTTTATTGTCATTATCACAAGTACAACATTTAAAGTGCTCTCCAGTCAGTGCATCAATTCATTAGGTTTAAGAAAAGAAAAAAAATATATAATATATATATATATATATATAATGTAAGTCCTAATAAATATAATGTAAGTCCTAATGTTGTTTAAAAAGAATAAATAGAACATGTAGCAGCATTAGCAGTATACATGAACACACATGGTCATACACTGAAGGCAGCAGTTCAAACAGGGAGTGACCGGGATGGTGTGTGTCCTGTATGATGTTCCAGGCTTTTTTTAACAACAACAAAAAAGGCATCTCTCTAATGTGAGCTTGTTTCTTGTAAGAAATGCAATGTAGGACATGTGTAGGACATTTTTGTAATATGTTTTTTCAAGACATAATTCTGAGCCATAAATACAGGGTCAATACAGGAGGACTGCATGAAGGGGCTTCTTTAATGACGACCAAACAGAGGGTAACATAGTAATCTGAAAACCCTCTCAGCTCAGCCATGGCTGCTGCTACTGGGGGTGTATTGCATGGTGTGTTGAGCTCTCCTATGCTTACCACAAAGCAAGACTCATTATGAGTGTGCAGTCATGAGATGAAGATGACTTAGTGGGAGGAAATGTCATGCTAATATTTTCTGTGAAGATTTTCCCACAAGTCATCAGTGATGGACATCATTTGGCATGCAGAAAGATCATGCGGAGGTCTGCGGTTAAAATTACGTTCTCATAATTAGCGATTCAGAAGATTCAGTAGAAGAGATAACACCAATTTGCGTCTTCAATCAATCAATCAGACTTTATTTATATTGCACTTTTCATACATGTAAATTAATCACAAAGTGCTTCATACAATACCCCCCCCCCCCAACACACACACACACACACACACACACACACACAGACACACACACACACACACACACACACACACACACACACACACACAAATAGCCAGACAGACAGATATACACACATAACACAATATCCCTCCCACCCAGCCCCATTCACCCACCTACCAACCCTCCCCTAAATTGACAAAAAAGAATTCATTTTAAACAGGAACCGAGCTGAGGAAACACCATCATAAGTGAGGAAACACCAGAGGCATGACACTAAAAAACTAAAAGACACTTTCATATATGAATAAATAAATGAATAAAAGGTATAAACAGTGGCTAATTGGTACATATAGTGTAGATTGTTATGTTATATAGCTGTTTCTGCAACATGAGCCATCACTTGACAATATTCTGCACTATGCATATTTATTTATTTATTACTCCATGTCACATCCTACTGTGCATTATGTCATTTCTATTCCTCCGCACCTTACTCATCTGTATATCTGTACATATACATATATATATATTTTTTTTTTTACCTGTTTGTTTATAATAAGGGTGTCCATAGTGTACTTATTCTCTTTCTTTCTATTTCTTATGATACATTTTGTATATTTTCTCCTATGTCTATTTAACGTGTATTTGTGTTATTCTGACATGTGTGAATTTTTCTTTTAAGCTGCTGTAACAAGGGAATTTCCAGAGTGTGGGATTAATAAAGTCTATCTTATAAATAAGTAGAATAAAAACAACTAATATGAAATTCCGAAACCTACTAAAACAAACAACATATACAAAAACAATAGACCATACGTAGATAAAGAAAATGAATAAATAACTTGTTTATTAAAAGGCCTGACTAAAAAGGTAGGTTTTAAGTTTCAAGCTTTTTAAAAATGTCAACACGCTCCGCAGCCCTGCAATGACACTGAGATCACGTGGAAACGCGCGGTACGAAGGCAGTCGTGCTCGTCAGCAGACTCCCAGCTGATGCTGTGTCACAGCTCGCGTTGAGAAGAGATGGTGATTGTGTGTAGCAGCGTTTCGAAAGGGGAAGCAACGATTTTAAGCAACACTTGTTACCGCAGCTGTGTGCTTGTCTGATCCAAGCTCTCCATATTTACATGCTATTCTGCAATAAATGAAGCCTTTATAATGAAATGAAGAGAATCACTGGAGATTTTGTCTTCTTCAAAACAGGAAGCAATTTCCCTTGATTTCACTCTTCAATGAGGGAAAAAAAACTAACTGTGGCACACACTCAGTGTCAATAGAGTTGCACTCATGTCACAGTGTGGATCATTTTCACATTGTGGTATTATGCTGGGACAAAAAAGGAGAGTCATTATGGTATATGTGACTAGTTGGGTTGAGTGATTTGTTTGGTGGGCATCCATTTTAGTCACTTTGTTGACAACATACAGTATTACTGTATCAGAGTAGGGGTGGAAAAAAATCGGACAATCGTATGCATCATGATTTTTTTGTGACGATTTAGAATCGATTTTTTCACTAGAATCGTGATTTGATTGAATATTTTGTGTTGATACGGTACCGCCCATTTCCAGCCAAACAGAAAATGCAGAAAATCCATGTTATGTTCTTTACAAATGAAATAAATGTCAGACTGACTGACTGACATGAGATGTGCATTCTTTTTTAGTAAACAATTAGTTTTTATGTCTCATGGTATATTGTCTCTAGAAGTATAATATTCAACTTTAGGTTTTTTATTAAAGAAGGAAAAGAAAATCGCACTACTCAGTACTATCGAATCACAATACTTCTAGAATCGCAATACAAATCCAATCGGCACCCATGTATCGTGAAAGAATCGAATCGGGATAAAAGCATATCCTCCCAGCTCTATATCACAGGGTAACTGGACATGGTCTCTTTGGATTTAAATCCACCCCTGGATACTTTGAGATCCAGGCCAAGCAAACCTTTAAAAAATCTGCTTTTGTATTCATCTGTGGGTTATATGTGCAATTAGAGAAAAACATATAAACAGATAAAGCACATTCAAAGCAACTAGAGAAATTTAAAAAATAAAATTTATTTGCAGCAATAAATAAAAAAGTAGGTACCTCTGGCTCTTCTACAATGAATTCCGCCGTGCGTCATTGATGAATGTTGGTTAGCAAAAAGTTAGTCTCACATTGCCAGCTCTATCTCCGCAGTGCTGTGGAGGAGGGTCTGGCTCGTCCACACAACAATTAAATATAAATTAGCTGGGTACATGGTTAAACCTCATTAGCTCTTACTAGTGTATCTCTGTTTGTACTTCACCCACAGCAATCTCACCAATCGGTCCAAAAACGTCCCAGTTAGAGAGTCAATGCCCTAAACATATTCTTTGTAAATCTTTACAATCATTCCCTGATAGAACCAAGCAGGCCTGCCTTGTTGCACAATCCAAATTTTCCGGAGGTTCCAGTTAATGTTGCTCGATGCAACAGAAGTTTAAAGTTAACGCAAAGAAAGTGGAAAGTTAGGGATATCCGGCATATCTTCCGGCAGCACCGGAACAATCCAGTGAATTACCGACGTCGATATAAACTACGTCGATATAAACTACGTCGATATAAACTACTAAAAAGTCTTCACACTTTGAATTGAAAGGTCTGACATCCAACTGACATGTTTTTATATAGCTGAAAATGTGGCTATTACACTCCATTTGTTCTTCTCATAGAAATAGCTTGACGTGGCATCATGTTATCTATGTTTGCACATGGGAATAAGATAAACACACCACCTAGCAACAGAATGGGCCCAGAAATGCACCAAACATTATAAATAGTATTTAAGCCTGAGTGTTTTTCTTTGAAATGTTCATCTCTCAAACTATGAGCTTGGACAAATAAAATCAAATGGTTATTTTTAAGTAGACAGAAGTCCTTTCATTGACCGTGTTGAATGGTTGTAAGAGGCTTTTGGCTTGTGTGAGTGTTGTTACCATCTCCGAGCTTGTCACCCAGTAATTTTCAGCCCGGCGTCCAATCAGTGTCCATCTTCTGCCCATCTGTCACTGTTGATGTTCTCCCATATTGTGGTCTGTATGCAGCAGATTTTAATTTCATACTTCTGAGTAGAGTCACTCTGTGGTGCTAACATTAGTATTTCACGTCCTGTCTAAAATGGCCGACCAGCGATGCATCACTAGCCAATTAGCCTTCAGAAACCAGATGGAGGACACAGATTACTAACGCCTCACGTTAAATCTTTTAAAGTGAAGAAAAGAAGTTGTAGCTGAGAGAGACTTTGAAAGGAGCTGTGTCACACATTTGTTAGATGATTGATTGTGTAAACAGTACATTTTTTAACTACAAAATGATTATTCGAAAAACTGTACCCTGACTCATGATTGTTGTACCGATAGGACTAATCCTTCTATTCATTTCTCAGTTGCCAACTATTTTTGCATACTTTCGGCTAGAAACTCCATTTAAACTAATTGTTTAGATCATTCAGGGCATTTAAACTATAATTATAACATTTTAATACATTTCATATTTTCTAAAAACATTAAGCTTTTTAAAACTTTTTTTGTTTTTGAAATGAAAGTTTTTGTGAAGTCTTAGTCCTAAGAAGTCTTAAGTGCTTCCAACATCGTCATACTTGCTGCTAGAAACCTCGGGTGTCATAGTCACAGGTTGTAATTTGTGTTTTGATTGGTTGCCAAGCTTCCAAAGGGCAGGTCTTAGCTGATATGGGCCAGTCAGAGGGCAGATGCATGAGTAGAGGCATGGAATCAATGAGAGTAGAATGCTGCTGTTCGGATCAACTTCTTGTTGAGATTGTGACGAATAAAGGGCAGTGCAGGATAAGTCTCATCCCTAAAGTATTTTTCTTTCAATCCTGTCTGCATCTATTTGTTAACCAAAATGAACTGATACCAGTGCCGAGCTCAGTGCATGGAGAAGGTGATCAGAGCAAACTGGCCCCCCAACCACGCATTTGAGGTAGTTGAGTGAGTGATGCCTTGGGAGAAGGAGTGTAGTGTCAGCGGAAAGCTAGTTGAACTCGCTGGAGTTTAAATGTAAATGTAAAAGGACTGTATTTATATAGCGCTTTTTTAGTCTTAAAGACTACTCAAAGCGCTTTTACATAGTACAGGAACCATTCACCATTTACACACATTCATACATTGGTGGCCGAGGCTGCCGTACAAGGTGCCACCTGCTCATCAGATAAACATTCACACACATTTACACTCCGATGCGCAGCATTGGGGGCATCTCGTGGTTCAGTGTCTTGCCCAAGGACACTTCGACATGGGACTGTAGGGCCAGGGATCGAACCACTGAGCCTACAGAATTAGGTAAGGCCTGCATCCATTCCGGTTGTTGTTGGCAATCTAAAGTATTGAGTGTGTGTGCTAGCCTCTTAGTAGCTCCTACACCATAAGGATCATGGTAATTAAATCCACTAGACCTAATAACAAAACAATTTCCCAGTACTACCTGAGCAGTGATAATGACTGAAATCATCGATCCATTTTCCAATGCTTATCTGCATCTTGGTTCCAGTGCCAGCAGACTAAGCAAGGTAGCCCACATGTCAGATAGCTTAGCTATGTCCATTGGACATGACCTGAAAATCTCCAAAGAAAGGCGTCCTTCGAAATCTCCTTAACTGGCACATTGAAGCACTTTCCTGACAAATGTAGTTATTCCAGACTTTTACAGTAGGTGCTTCTTTCCTAGTTCAAACTTATCCTGCCAATAAATCCAAGAATAAAAGTCAGTTGGCCAAGGACTAAAACACAATGAGCTGTCATTCGATTGCATGACAAACTGCTGAGATGAAACTATAGTGAACTAATGAGCTAATCAGGCTTTTCCAGAGGTTTTAGAAACTTTGTGAGTAGCTGCCTAATGGTTTCCAAAGTCTTGTTAATCCCTTTTTACAGAAGTTTAGCAGACCTCTTTGAGGTTGATGAGTCAGAGGTCTTGGTATGTGTACTTTACTCTAAATAACCTCAGAGTCTATGTTTTTGGTAGACTATTTGCAACTTTGGCTCTTTGGATGGAACTATTCACCCTAAACGATGAACATGTGTTTGCTATGTGGGGTACAGTATTACACACATAAAAGTGAGATATAAAAGCTTTTAGCAGGTCATTGGCCAATCTCTTTCATTATGGTGGATGGTGAGATTTACTTCAACACTTTCGGTCAGACTGCTCCTCTAGCATCACCTTCAGGTTAGTCTCACATTGCCAGACCTTCCTCCACAGCGCTGCGGAGGAAGGTCTGGCTAGTCCACACAGCATTCCGGGATGGGAGAAAAACGGGCTCTGGTTTATTGGCATTTCTTTAAACCAATCACAATCGTCTTAGGCGGTGATAAGCGCCGGACGGAGCAATGGTGCCTCTGCGAAATAGCCTCGTGAAGGAACTTGTTTTGGAATGTGTACGTTCAAAAGTAGTTTTAGTCGTGCAACAGAAAACTCAGATTGGACAGATAGTCTAGCTAGCTGTCTGGATTTACCCTGCAGAGATCTGAGGAGCAGTTAACCATAGTCCTCATTAATCCACCGGAGGTAAGAACGACAACACAAAGGAAGCCCAAGGTAATGGACATCCGGCCGAAATGAAAGAATTTCCGGAGGCACCTGTCTACATCTCGGAAGAAGAATGTCATGGATATAGACTAACATCAGGTCAACATCTCAATTCGACCAATACTGTTGTAGGCGCTTCACCTTGGATGCTACACTATGCCCAAATCCCAGATACTTTGTATTAGGTGCTAATTAGCTAATGTTAGCATGTTAACACAGCACCCCTGAAGAGCCTAACAAAGCTGCTAGCATGCCTGTAGACTCTTAGTATTGCTTTTTGCCATATGTAAGTACGTATGTCATCCAAGTATTTCAAAACAATTCATTATGGACAAGTAACTGTCACCAAAGTTGTCAGCAACTGTGATATCAGCCCGTTCTCATTCCGAACTCGTAAAATAAGTACGTTTGGTCAGTGGCCTTCAGCGTGTGATGCGACGAAAAAGGCACCCTTCGGCGTATTTGTGTAACGTACTGGAGAGAGCCGCAGTTGGATGAGATTTAGCGAGTGTTATGTAAGGGGAAATTGCTGTGTAAGGAGGTTGGTTGGGGTGGTGAATGGGTAAAACACCGGACTTTCACTCCTGCGTGTGGCGTTTTTGTTTCCCTGTCTACGGCGTGTGTTTCCCGGCTTTTGAGGTGTCCTTTCCCCATTGCTTTTCTCCTAAACCCAACCTCCGCAATTCTGTTATTGTCGCGCTTCACCCGCGGCCGTCTCCCGGCGTGTGAGGCGTCCTCCCCCGCTTGCTGGAGTCGCTTTGTAGAGTCGCTTTTTTCTTTCCTCCCACGTGTCACAGAACCATACGCCCACCCACGACCCTTTCCTAAACCCAACCCAACCAAGCGCGTCAAAAGGGACGGCAATAGTGGCGACCAAGCACGTTTACATGAGACGCTAAAGGAGACTTTTAACGTCAAATAAGAGCGAGAAAGGCTCCTGACCGAACATCCTTATTTTACGAGTTGGGTGTGAGAATGTGTTAGTGATATAGACGAACATGGACATGGACATTGTTACATGTGAAAAATGTAATGTTCTTTCAAGCAGTGAGCTCTGCTCTATCTATCAAATAGTGGAGAAACCCCCTACTTTTTTCAAGATAAATGTAATTAACCTCTATTGGTGACATTCACAAGTCAAAGAAAAGATACAAAGAAAAACATTTCTGGGGATATTTTTCGATCACTTTGATTTAGACTAAACACGGCAGTGTGGGTGGACTGATTTTGCTGAATTTCAATGGATAGATTGAAGTGCTTTTGCTGTTACTGATGATTGAGTCTCTTGCTGCTTTTTGCACAAGTTGTCCCCTGCTGAGTTGGCTTTTAGACACACACACACACAAACACACACACACACACACACACACACACACACCTTGATATTCCACAGCACTCAGAATACTGCTTCCAATCTAATTTCTGCAGATGTAGTGACCCGTGAAATGGTGCCAAGTCGTTCTCTTCTCCTCAGCGGTATGTAAAAGCTGCAGATTGCCTCATTCAGCCTCCAATATTAACCCTTTGGCCACCTCTTAATACCTTAGCGTCCTTGCCACAATACCCCTGGCTGAGCCGAAAAACAGGCCTTTACCACAGCCAATAACTCGGGTATATGCAGGCTGGTGTTTATGTGCGTGCTTTGAAGTTTGAGAGAGAATTTTGCTGCCAGGTGTGTGTGTGTGTGTGTGTGTGTGTGTACCTGTGTGTGACTCTAAGGCTCCTGGTTTAGTTCAAAGATAAATACTGTATTGAGAAAGAGATAATCCTCTCTAGGGGGTTCGATGTAACTCTCACTCTACCAACTAAGGGGAAAACTTTGTTAACGTTATCATCTCCAGGGAAAAAAAAGAGAAAACTGCAAATGTTCTTTAGTGAATCTGGAGGCTATCTCACCTGTCGCTGTATTACTATCTCCGAGATAAAGGGATTAGAGGATAGAGGAGAGATACTTGAAGAGATGTGGGTTGTATAAATACGGATTTGAGCAATCACTAGATTTTTTTCACTGCGGTACCAAGCAGGGCTTTCCAAGGCCCAGTTAATATCAAGATATTAGTTGATTCATTACTTTACATAATGAATAATATCACCAAAAAAAAAAAAAACCCCAAACCCCCTTTTTATCACATTATACTAATTACTCATTAGGAAAAGTAATTAGTTAGTAAATACAACTAAATCACATAAGCAGCAGTGCTACCCAACACTTGCAAACAGACCATTTTTTCTTTCTCAGTTTTGTAGAAAAGGCTCCATTTGGGATCAAACTTCTTACTGTTTTTGCATCCATTGGGCAATCTGTAAAAGATGTGTATCTCATAAAGGAACCACTGGTGACCAATGTGCATGTCTTAGGGCTGAGGTAGAGAACAACCAAATATTCTAATTTCACTCTGGAAATCTTGAATTTATGTACATCTCCAAAAGCAACACTTTCTTCTGAATTTGCACATTTATTACAAAGACTTGAGAGTGTATGACTCATCGTGTGTCTAGACACTGGAGTTATCTGAGGAGAGTTTCCACTTATATCCGTTGAATCTAAAAATCTCTTTCACAAAGTATTATTTTGTCAGTATTATCTACAGAGTAACTAATGAGTCACCTGTGAAATTTCTTACATAGGCCTACTACCATTTTCTCAGCTGATGGGATGATGTATTCCCAAAGGGCTTTGGCACCTGAAAGACAAAATCTTGATTTCCGTGTTCTTTTGTCTCTGAAAATCAAGTTTTCTCTAAGTTATGTTTGTAGCAATATGCAATAAAGGACTACTTAAGGTGAATTGCGGAAGTATAGACCCAGGCTTGCTGTTTTTTTAGTGGAAACCTTTGATGTCCGTCGAGATAAGAGCTTCAAAGGGGGAACATGTCTTCAGCATTGTTGAGAGACGGGGAGAAAAATGACGCTGCACAATAACAACGAGCCAAACATAAACTCAATCAGTGTGCCCAGCCTTGGAGTGCATCTGCAGCCGGTATGTATTTTGCATTCAGGGGTTTTCGATCAGCTGAAGTGCTCTCGTGGCCTCCAGCTTTAATTTTAATCATGTTTCAATTACTGCAACTCCCCGCATATGAAGTTTGTTCCATAAAACATGTCAGAAATATTACTGGACAACCAAAGTCCCAAGCTTAATGTATACCGAACAAAATTAATCATTAGCACCCTTACTCTAATGTGGTTATCGCTTTGGGGGAATATTTCTTGGCTCACACTCTATGAGGAAGGTCATTTATTCAATGCGAGGCTGCAAAACACCCAATAAAGTGATGGGATAATAGTATTAAATCCTGAATTAAAACCTAATGGCAGGATGAATAAATGCTACACTAAAATCACCTTATAAAGACAGTTAGTGATGTTGGAGTTTAAATGTCACCCCTGGGACCTCATGAATGCACAGGAGAGTGATAACGCGAGATAGAGACATAGAGGGCCCGATGGAGGAAGAAATAATAAGACAGAATGGCGATGGACTGAGAGGAAAGTGGTAGAGGCTGAGAGAGAGAGAGGGAAAAAAAGCAAGAGATAACATATGGAGGAGAGAAGATGGGATGAGGAAGGAGTGAAGGGAACAGATGCTGATCAATGCATGAGCTCCTGCAGCTTCTGGAGTCTTGGCTTACTGCTTCCTGCCTCTAGTCGCACCACTGCTGGAGCAGGACTCTGCCTCAGAACACCAGTACAACAACAGCAGCAGCATATGCTGGTCCAGACAAGCGGCAGCTCCCTATTTGGTTTGTTCTTGTGTACGTGCACCAAAACACAAGCGGAATAATACACCTTCCTGCCAATGTTTTGTAAATGTATTTTCGCTTTGCTATTTGTCCGTCTGTCCATCTGCTATCTGTAACGTATTCAGAGGCATCAGTAATTAATCCGATTCAATTCAATTTTATTTATAGTGTCAAATCATAACAGGAGGTATCTCAGGACACTTTACAGATAGAGTAGTACAGATTGTCGTCATTTGACGTGAAAGCAACGTAGTTATAGTGCGTTCCGTTGACATCGGAACTCGGAAGCCGGAGCAGGGAATGACATCACACCCATGTTGAATGCGTTCCATTTCAGGTCAGATTTTCATTGTTTTCATTAGCTCTAGGCACATTACGCTGTTTTTTGTGCTTGCAAACAGCGTAACAACATTGTCCACAGATAGAAGATGGACAGGACTGTGTATACGACTGATTTCGTGAAATAAGACAGAAGTGCTAATAACTATGTTACTACAGCTTTCACTACTGTTGATGCTCATGGCAGCCATGTTGGATTTCGAGCTCGGTGTATTCAAAAGGTTGTCCGAGTTGCGAGCTCAGAAAATCCGACTTCCAAGGACAAATGGAACTGTTAAAGGCAACGAAGAACTGCAGGCAATTTCAGCTTGGATTTCACCTCCTAGTAGCATACTCTAGGTGCAGATGCTGCTTAAAGGTCCCATGACATGGTGCTCTTTGGATGCTTTTAGATAGACACCCCCACCCTCCACCTTGCCCCCCCCTCTCTCCTCCTCAATAGCTACAGACACAGAAATGGCACATCCTAAGGAAAGTTGTGAAAACTGTGGGACTGGCTCTAGTGGCTGTAATTCTGCACCAAGGCTGAATTTCGGGAAAGAGACTTCAGATACAGTATTAGGGGACCACTAAGGTCTATATAAAAGAGACTTCAGATACGGTATTAGGGGACCACTAAGGTCTATATAAAAGAGACTTCAGATACAGTATTAGGGGACCACTAAGGTCTATATAAAAGAGACTTCAGATACAGTATTAGGGGACCACTAAGGTCTATATATAAAAATAGACTTCAGATACAGTATTAGGGGACCACTAAGGCCTATATAAAAGAGACTTCAGATACAGTATTAGGGGACCACTAAGGTCTATATTAAAGAGACTTCAGATACAGTATTAGGGGACCACTAAGGTCTATATAAAAGAGACTTCAGATACAGTATTAGGGGACCACTAAGGTCTATATAAAAGAGACTTCAGATACAGTATTAGGGGACCACTAAGGTCTATATAAAAGAGACTTCAGATACAGTATTAGGGGACCACTAAGGTCTATATAAAAGAGACTTCAGATACAGTATTAGGGGACCACTAAGGCCTATATAAAAGAGACTTCAGATACAGTATTAGGGGACCACTAAGGTCTATATAAAAGAGACTTCAGATACAGTATTAGGGGACCACTAAGGTCTATATAAAAGAGACTTCAGATACAGTATTAGGGGACCACTAAGGTCTATATAAAAGAGACTTCAGATACAGTATTAGGGGACCACTAAGGCCTATATAAAAGAGACTTCAGATACAGTATTAGGGGACCACTAAGGCCTATATAAAAGAAACTTCAGATACAGTATTAGGGGACCACTAAGGCCTATATAAAAGAGACTTCAGATACAGTATTAGGGGACCACTAAGGTCTATATAAAACGGACTTCAGATACAGTATTAGGGGACCACTAAGGTCTATATAAAAGACACTTCAGATACAGTATTAGGGGACCACTAAGGTCTATATAAAAGAGACTTCAGATACAGTATTAGGGGACCACTAAGGTCTATATAAAAGGGACTTCAGATACAGTATTAGGGGACCACTAATGTCTATATAAAAGAGACTTCAGATACAGTATTAGGGGACCACTAAGGTCTATATAAAAGAGACTTCAGATACAGTATTAGGGGACCACTAAGGCCTATATAAAAGAGACTTCAGATACAGTATTAGGGGACCACTAAGGCCTATATAAAAGAGACTTCAGATACAGTATTAGGGGACCACTAAGGTCTATATAAAAGAGACTTCAGATACAGTATTAGGGGACCACTAAGGTCTATATAAAAGAGACTTCGGATACAGTATTAGGGGACCACTAAGGCCTATATAAAAGAGAGACTTCAGATACAGTATTAGGGGACCACTAAGGTCTATATAAAAGAGACTTCAGATACAGTATTAGGGGACCACTAAGGTCTATATAAAAGAGACTTCAGATACAGTATTAGGGGACCACTAAGGCCTATATAAAAGAGACTTCAGATACAGTATTAGGGGACCACTAAGGCCTATATAAAAGAGACTTCAGATACAGTATTAGGGGACCACTAAGGCCTATATAAAAGAGACTTCAGATACAGTATTAGGGGACCACTAAGGTCTATATAAAAGAGACTTCAGATACAGTATTAGGGGACCACTAAGGCCTATATAAAAGAGACTTCAGATACAGTATTAGGGGACCACTAAGGCCTATATAAAAGAGACTTCAGATACAGTATTAGGGGACCACTAAGGCCTATATAAAAGAGACTTCAGATACATTATTAGGGGACCACTAAGGTCTATATAAACGCATCCAAAGAGCACCATGTCATGGGACCTTTAATTAATTAAAAAGTGCTCTTTGCCACAATACCCCTGGCTACCTCTTCCACTTTGGCTCAGATTCAGCTCTGTCTGTCCCTCTAATTCGGTTTCACTCCCCACTGTGTCTGACTTAATGTCCCGCCCACAACACTATCTGACTCTCTGTTACTGGGTATATGTTTCTAATTCATTAAATAATTGCTTAAAGCATTTAAACAAAGTTTTGTGTTGGAGTTTGTAACATTCAAACATCTACATTTTGACTTAAAGATTTTAATTTTCACTGTAAATGCATATCGGTCCCAAATATTGGCTATCGGTTTCATTTGTTGTGACTACAAAGCCTCCATGTTCTTCTTTATTACCTGCATAAGTACAGGCCCAACTCAGCTCACTATGTTTTAGCTGGACAACAGTAGTATGATGCAATGCAATGCATCATGGGACATGTAGGCACTGCCGGCACTGCTCTGCGAGCAGGGGAAGTCAGCTTTCTCGGCCAATATAGCATTCACTGATGAGTTTATTGCTTCATTTGAATGTTTCCCATCAACACTGGTCGGTCATTCATCCACATGAAAGGTGGCGAATCTTCCCTTTAACGTCATTATTTTGACTGTAATATACTGTATAGGTGCTGCACTTTTGCTTAAGTACATTATACATTGTATTAGTAATGAATACCAGTGAAATGTATCATTTGATGATGATGTTTACAGCATTAGTGATTATTTGACAAAACCTTAGAAAATCTTTCACACTCAAGTGCTATTTCAGTGGTGATTTATTTGTTTATTCTGGATTCAATTTCTTATTCAGCTTCACATAGTGCCATTATGCTTTGGCTTCAGCCCAACCAACACAGAATATATATACAGACATAGCATATCACTGATTTGATGATAAATCAATTTCATTATTCCTGCATGCTAAAGATAAAATAAAAAAGTGCACATTTAATTTGACTCCAAACCACCATCCAAAAACACTTCAATAATCGCTGAATACATCACTGTGAGCTTCTTTATTGCACACATTTCTTGATTAGAGAATTCAGCCTGGGGCGGGTGGAAACATGGAAATCTGTGAAAATCCATGCTAAGAACAGTAAGTAGGTGTTAATTAAGCATGGGCTGCCATGCTTTAATTAAATTGTTGTTCTATCAGGGAAAAAAACGAGTTGACAGCAGCCCTGTGATGGGCTGGTGACTAATGTTTCTCAGACCTCCACCTCATGTATGCTAGGATGCCACCCTCCCCTCCGTGACCATGAAAATGATCTAGCAGGTAGAAAAAATAGACAAATGAAAACATTGATGCTGAGAGCTGAAATGTCTAAAGCTTGGTTTTTAGCTTGATCATTTCTACCGGCATTCTGGGATATGGAAGCCTATAAGGGACTTAATTAAGATGATAATGTAATTTTGAAAATGAAAATGTTTAACCATCTAGAGTCTGGCTGTACCGGACTTGTATTTTAATATTAATATCATTTTTTTAAGCAGTTTTGTTGATTGGGGTTTCATTTACTCAAACATAATAGACATTTTGTTTATGAAATTGTCAGAAATGACTGTCAAATAACGTAACACAGATTCATTGCTTTTACTGTATGCAAACTGATCATGCTTACTGTTGTATGTAGTCACCCCCAAAGGCCCATTCTGAGTCAGAAAACACCCATGCAAATGTATATGTTTTTTGAGTAAGCATTTAAATGAAAATGTAATCCAATTTTCATTTTCCAGGCTTCCATACTGGGAGTTTGTTAGAAACCTGTAATTGTCACCATCCAAAGAGACATGCAATGTTAAGTAAAGTTAAAGATCAGAACAATTACAGTTCTCTAACAGTGAATAAAATGTGTGGGTTTTTGAAATGGCATTTTCAATTGAAAGGTCATTTCGCAGACCATACATTTTTAACTAATGCAGTACAGTTATCTAGTCACCTCCTCCCTATCTGCTCTTTCATTTGACACAGGAAAGGAAGAGAAACACCACAATTACAGCCATACCTCCACCCTTAACAATAAAGGGTTACTAAGGGCAAATTATTTCGCTGTATAACAATCTTCATCTTGCCACTTCAGAGGAGGAAATGCAATTGCAGTTTTAAGAGGATCAGATGCAGCTGTGTATCTTAGCCATTCCAAGTAGATTTCATCACTGGATTACTTTACATGCTCATTAGACAGTAGAGATGGAAACACATACAAATACATGTTTCACGCATGAACAGATACTGCGGCCCAAACAGATAGGAACAACATCCGAATGTTTGCAGAAGGATTCGTTGCACCTCCAGCTGCCAACATGCAAACACATAGAGGAGTAGATAGATTCTAGTTATAGTCAGATATTCGGCAAATGTTCATCCTCAATACCTTTTGAGTAAGATCCACTAGATTTGTTGTGCAGTGCATGCGAAAGCTTGAATGATGTTCCATGGGTGTTATTTTGAACTAATGTTTCGACAGCAGAAGGAAACTTAGGGGCCGTCACAAAAGTGCAAAATGCAGACTGTCCTTCCAAGACAAACGAGCATCAGTCGATGCACTAAAACATTTGTTTACGCCCAATTGTCAAAAGCCTTAAGTGGCCGCAGGAATTATTATGACTTGGCCAGCAAAGGAGGAACTCAGATTTTTAGACAGTGGATAAGTAGGCAGAGGAAAGAGGTCAGGGTGGACGGATGTGGCAACAACATGTCAGAATTGAACACGAGACACAGAGTTTGTTTCCTCTTTCCAACCAACAGTCAACTTTGGTTTAGTTCAAGCAAAGTCTATATTGACGACGTTTAATTCCCGGGATTGTTAAGGTGCCGCCGTAAATTCAGCCGGATGTCCCTCATTTTGGCCAGATGTCCGTCACTTTCCTCTTCCTTTGTGTTGGCGTTCTAACCTCCGGTGGATTTGTGAGGACTATGGTTAACTGCTCCTCAGATCTCTGCAGGGTAAATCCAGACAGCTAGCTAGACTATCTGTCCAATCTGAGTTTTCTCTCGCACAACTAAAACTACTTTTGGTCGTACACGTTCCACCAAAACAAGTTCCTTCCTGAGGCTATTTTGTAGAGGCTCCAGGGCTCCATCTGCCCAAGACGATTGTGATTGGTTTAGAGAAATGCCAATAAACCAGAGCACGTTTTTTCTCCCATCCAGGAATGTTGTGTGGACTAGCCAGACCTTCCTTTGCAGTGCTGTGGAGGAAGGTCTATGCAATATTAGTTCAAGCATAACCACAATCATGCCCTTTTCTGAACCACATGGTTGTTATGGTAATCACAACGACCAAGGTCCCCTAACTTTAATGGAGTAGTGATTTTAACCCAAACCCATGGTATTTCCCCTAAACTTAACCCAGTTGTTTTCTGTTTGTGTTATCAACAGCGATTTAACGGTTAAGTCATGCTGCCGATAGGAGCATCAGATCAGAAAGTGCTTCTGTGTGTTATTATGGAGTGCATGGATGTATTTTGCTATTTAATTTGGAAGACCCTTATGGCAATTTTATAGTCATGTGAAACTGACAAGCTGAAGTTTAGAGACTGTCTCAAAATTCCAAGCACAATAGCCAATGAAGTCATATTTATGACTTCATTTTCCTGATTTTTCAAATTGTTTTTTAATATGGCCCACTGAGTTAATATGACCTGTTTCTTGCTTATAATAAGCATATTCTTTAAACCGTCTTTACATTCGCCCTTGCCTTCTCCCATCACACACGCCTACACAACCCTTCAGCTTGGAGAGAAAAATCATGCAACAACGCCAAACGCATTTGTATCTTCCCACCAAAATGTCTTTTATGTTTTATTGCCACCCAGACCATTAACAGTCACATTAACAGCTTATATTTAAACATAATTACAGCTATTTCTATCAACTCAGAAAACTATAATGCAAGCAATTGCCAATTTTCTTTGAAAAATGAAACATATGGTGTATAATCATCGTACTTGAACGAGAGAGTAATGAGAAAACATAGAAAACAGTTTCCTCCTCACTTCATTTGACTCCCTAAGCTTTATTGACATGCATGGATTGTGCCGCAGGTCTGGTCCGGCGGGGATGACTGACTGACTGCCAGTACAGAGATGAGGATTTGGCCTTGGCAAGCCGGGGCACGCCGCCTCCAAGTGTCTCCGAGGTTCATCAACCCCCCCCTCTCAATTAGGAGTTCTTCCCCTCGTTAGGGCCATCTGCACTGGAGATAATTAAAGAGAGACACACTCTAATGCAAGAGTGCCCTCTTGAATCGCTCCATTGATCTTATGTCCCGGATATTTCCACGGGAAAATAATTCTCCATCCACATCAATAACCAACTGTATGCATCAGTAATAGCTTGATTTTGATTAGGAAGCTATTGGCATTTTTAATGGGCTGCTGCTGGAGGGAACCGCTTGGACCGGCTTGGGCTCAGTCACACAGAGTAACGATTTGCAGCCCTCAGTGCTGCCTGTGTTTTTGGGCAGGTTGTGTGCTTTGTATGTGTGTGCTTGACCGGTGCATTAGTCTCACAGGAGATAGGCTTTGCCTGTGTGGGGCTCCTGCCAGTGCTGACTGACATATATTGGCAGAACCAGACCTGACCTTAGAGTGTCCACAGGATTCGTCCACGACCGCTGGAAAAACAGTGTTCACCATTGATCCGCAGTCGGACTCTTCACGCTCGCAATCAATGTCTTACTCTTAGCCACGTCCAACTGCCATAAGGTTGTGGAGGAAGGGCAGTCGATACCTCACAAAGCCCCTCCAAATGCCTAAACAAAGTTTGTTTATACCGGGGGACTTTTCTCCTTAATCACTAAGTCTTTTACGAGGTGCGTTGCCATCATTAACTGAGTTAACGGTGGGAGACAGAGGAGAAGGACCGGTGCAGCGTGGGTCGGAGGGAGGAAGTAGGAGAAGTAAGGACGTGGCAGAGTAAACATTACCATCTGCCTGTGCCAATATGACTGGAAAATTACAGCTGATGGCGGGAGACACAGATGGTGGTGGACATTAGAGGGAGGAAGGACGGTGGGGAGACCTCGCTCTGCTTGGAGTGTGTGTGTGCGCGCGTGTGTGTGTGTGTTGGCAAGTGCTGATCATTGCACGGTCTTGTTTCTGCTGTGATGAGGCAGGGGCAGGGCAGATGGGCTAGAGGTAAAGGAAATGGGCCGAATCTGTGCTCTGAAACACCGAGCGGCACAGGTGAGAGATGGGGATCGGGGGGGTCTCCTTGGAGACGGTAGGAGTTACAGGTGTATGACGGCCTGTTTCAGCAGTATGTTCAGGGGCTTATTCTCCAGCGGTATTTTGCAAAGACAGTGTGAGGCTGTGGAGATTCAGCATGACTCTATTTATGCACCTGCCTAGACATAGGCTAATACACACTCTCTCAGTTTGGATTTGTGCTCGTAACCACTGGGAAGAGTTAGAGTGCACGTACGTTCACGTGTCTGTGTGAAGCAAGCAAGATGGTGCAGAAGTTTTTCTTCCGTAAAAGTTGCTGAAGGAGAAAAAGAAGAAGAGGAAGAAAAAAAAAGAATCGCAACACCTGAGAGTACCCACATGTGGCTAGCAGGAAAAAAAGAGAAAGTGATGGGCGAATTTTATTAATGATGCCCACAGTCTGTGGGCTGAATAATATCCCTCTCTTAAGAACGGCCAACTTAATCTTTGACTTTCATTAACTGTGTGAAGGCTAATGATTTTCTCCCACCGTTGACATTGTGATACTGTCTTTGGAAACGAAAAGAGACATCATTAAGTTCCACGGTAATGTTCCTTTTTTTTTGGTGACGCACGCACGCACTCAACACACACACACACACACACACACACACACACACACACACACACACACACACACACACACACACAAATCCAGCAGCACTCCAAAGGGGACTTTATTATAGATCATTGGGGCCCGCTCGACCCAGCATATGAAGCGGTTCATTTTTCCTGGCGGGGCCCAGGTGACAGAGTAAAGGTGTGCAGAGGGGCGCCAGAGACCTCGGGCTGTGGAAACTAATTACCCTCAGTGGTAATTATGAGAGCAGAGCTCGGGTGTGACCTTGGAGAGGTGATTTAGTGGCACTGAGGGGTGGGTGCGGGGGTACATTACATGTTGCTGCAAACAATAAAGGGGGAGTGGGAACCTGAGGTGGTGTTGTTCTTAATGTACCAGCGTGGGGAGTGATCAGGGGTTACGGTCTGTGTTTTGAATATGCGAGGATGTGATGCTGTGATGCATGTTAGAGTAGATTAGCATATTAGCTCAACCAGAAAGTGCATTTCTACTGCAGCAGAAACCGTTCCATTTCATAATTTACCCCGATGTGATGTTTTCTAATTATTATGGAGAGCAAACCCCTGTGTTCAGTCACACCTTTGCAGTTGCTGTCTATCCACAGGTGCACAGAACAGGTGCCTAAAACATTTTTCACGGTTCTTGTGGGCAGCGCTGTCGGAGGCGATGTGACGCAAACGTGGCCTGCTGGTCGTGCTGGAGAAAAAGAGCGGGATCACCAAAGTCAGCCGGATTCATCCTCTGGGGAATTTGAATGTTTGTAACAACTGTAGAGATATTTCAGTCTGGACCAAAGTGGTGGGGAGACTAATCGGCCAACGGGCAGACAGACGGACCAACATTGTCACCCATTGAGCCGTGCAACTGACATGGCTAAAACCCAAACAGAGAGCCTAGCATTCTGCTTCGGAAAATACTACTAACGGCCAAAAACCTGACAAAAATGAGTGCAGGAAACATTTTTCATCTATTTCGGCCAAGACAGGTCGCTCTCAGGTTATCTGCAAAGCCCAAGTTAGCACAGCCCCAAGAAGCAGCATCTTCGCTCTGACTGAGGAAAACAATGGCAAGTAATTCTGCTGCTGATCATGTGTTAAGACATTTTGTTCAACAATGTTTAATAGAACCCTTAACAAGCTCGGGTTCTGTTATTTATATAACTTGACTGATAAATCAACTGATTAACTTGCAAAACAGTGGGCTGACATTGATGATACAACATCTATAGAGACCTCATAATGTAGGAAACACAGGAAGTAACCTTTTCACAGTCATTTTCCAAATATTTTCCAAAATAAAGACAGCTGGCAACTAAATGCACTCATTTATCATTTTGTAGATGTTATCTAGAAACAAATATACCAACGCTTTAATCTTATTTAAAGTCAAAATATGAAACCTTTGGCTGGTCCAATAATAATAAAAAGTGATTTACTAATCAAGTGTTTGCCGCTATGACTCAGTGTCTCCATGCACATCTGGTTCCTCTTAAGTCTTATCTAAAATCTCAAGCAAACATGGATCACGATACAGCAAAGCAACATGTCATAAGAATGCACTCAGTGGCCATTTTTAAACCTGATAAACAAATAAGCATATGTGTGTACAACCCGTTCTCCCAACTCGTGAAATACTGACTCTCAGAGTCAGATACCGACGCAAAAATCCCCCTTTAGCGTCTGTGGAACGCACCGGGCAGAGCAGCAGCTCCACCACGACGCTTTAAGATGACGAAGTATGAAGAGAGACAGCGGTAGCGAGTAGTTTGAAAGACCGAAGTGCCGCGTAGGGAGGTTGGTTGGGGGGGTGGATGGGTCAAACAACACAGGACTTTCACCCAGGAGACTGGGGTTCATGTCCTGTTCTTGTCCCACGTGTCACTGAAAAGTACGTTTTATAACCCCACCCACCATCTTTTCTAAACCTAACTGTCCCGTTCTTGTGCCGCATGTCAGTCAGTATGTCCCGACCCAGAGCGTCAAAAAGTGATGTCAAGAGTTATGGCCAAGCATGCGCCCTAAAATAGCATCTGAATAACGCGCTACTGACTTTAGACTAGCGCCACTGACTTTAGACCAGGTTTTTCCTGGTCAGTGGCGGAATTGTTTTCTGAAACTGCAGAATAGCACAAAGTAACGTTTGCGCCGGAACACGCCTCCTCTTTTCGCTGAACCGCCCCCGGGAGCGCGAATACATTCCCTAATTTACCGACGTGCGTCTGTGGAGTTAAAAGTCCGCTGTGCGTCGGGTGCAAAATAGGAATGATACATGCGTCGGTGTACAAAGGCAATTGTGCTGAGTGCAAGATAGGGCCCTCTATGTTGTTTGCATTTCTTTAAACCAATCACAATCGTCTTGGGAGGCGCTAAGCTCCGGACGCAGCGAAGGTAGCTCTGCAGAATAGTCTCTGGAAGGAATTTGTTTTGGTGGAACATTTGCACCCCGCAAAAGAAAACGCCACATCCAATATTAAATGAAGTTAACTGTTGACACAATCCAGTAACGTGAGCTATTTAAATGAGCTGATACATGGTTAAACCTCATTGGCTCTTACCAGTGTAACTCCGTGTGTACTTCGTCCACAACAATCCCACCAATCGGTCCCAAAACGTCCCAGTTAGAGAGCAAATGCTGTAAAGGTATTCTTTATAAATCTTTACAATCTTTTCCTGAAAGAACCAAGCAGGCCTGCCTTGTTACACGATCAAAATTGTCTTAAAAACTTGCCATTTTCAGCGTGTAGCTTGCTAGCTCAAAGTTAGTTGTTTCCTAAATCGAACAGAGTTGGTGAAGTTGGTGGAGCTGGTCGCGCCGGATGTCAGGCTTCATCCTGGAAATGTACTGCTCTTGATCCGGACGAGCTTAGCATTAAGAAACAGCCGGAATGAGCATCAGTCAAGAGTATAGGTTGTGCTTGTTTCATTGAATTCTGATTCATCCATAAAATGTGCATTTAGTGTACATTCTCACTAATCGAAGGAATGCACTCTCCAGTGTTTGACTCCAAACATCCTGCGTGTGAACCTTTTTCAAGAATTGCTCTGCCAGTTTAGCAATACTGATACCAGCAGCTGACCCTGAACACAGCAGCTGACCCTGAACACTGTTGCACCAGAAAGAGTCGAGTCATCCCAGTCCAGCGTGTGACGGCAAGCCAGATGCACTGTAGAGCTTCACCATCTGCCCTATGTCTATCCCTCTGATACATATGTATACACAAGCAGGAATTCCAGGGAAACACACACACGCACGCACACACAAACACACACACACACACACACACACAGTATGGTGACACACACAGATGTACTGTAATACAGGTATTGCAATAAGGCATGAGAAAAGACATGATCAGACTGCTGCTCTTACACAAGAAACTATTACTCAAAACTTTCCTCTCGCTCCTATGAACTGTTACCCCCAAACACACACACACACACACACACACACACACACACACACACACACACACACACACACACACACACACACACACACACACACACACACACACTCTCTTCTTCACGTCTTTGTGTCTCATACCCAGGCTAGTGCCAGATGGGGTAAGGATAAGGTGAATCACATTTGGCTAATTTACATTCCAGTCTCATGGCTGGGGTCTACAGTTGGCATTCGGTGTGTTTCAACCTCCCAGCCTCTCGTGTCTGTTGAAAGGCATCGCAGCATCCAGACTTTAAAGTGCTGAATAATGGCAGTGAGGATCAGGAACCCCTCAGTCTGTACATCTCTGTATGGCTCTCTGAAGATTCCACGCGTTATTTCATTTCTCTGTGCATAATGTAGTAATCTGCAGACTTCATATTCAACTTTTTTTCCCCTCCCCAGTACATTTCCCTTATTAGTTTGGTTACCTTTTAATCATTTTACACCCAACTGAATGCATCGGCTCATCCTTGGCTCCCAGAAATTGTGCCATAAATAAAGATGGAGAAACTCTTAAGCCTTTAAGTTGTTTATCCTCTGTCTCTGTTTTTCCTCCTCTTGACCTTTTGTTAGCCATGGCGTCTCTGTCTCATAACAATTGTCTGTTGCGAGTAGTATGTTCTGGAAGAAGGGGCTTAAAAATAAGTTTCCCATTAAAGGAGTATGAATGGAAAAACTAGAGATGGTGAAGTTTCTCAACAAGCATTGGATGGATTGCCATGACATTTTACAGAGAACACCCCCGGAATTAAAGCTTAATGACTTTAACGATCCCTACAGTCTTCATTAATTACTACCAGCAGGTTATATGAATGAATGAATGCTTCATTTCGAACATGTTCAAAAATAATACAATAAAAACTAAAAGAACGGAAACAAAATGTTAAATTTAACATGTCCGAAAAGGAATAGGGAGAAGCTGAAGTTTATTTAATCCTAACCCTTTTCCACTACTTTATAATAATCAGCATGAATGGCTTCATATTTATATCTTATTTCTTTTACACATTCTTTACAATTTCCCACTTATGTGTATGTACACACCACCGAAAAGACAACATACATATTTAAATATGTATATATACAGCATTAAAAATAAATAATGTAAGTTAAAATGCAATAAAGGCAGGCGCCCAGATAGCTCAGTTGGTAGAGCAGGCGCCCATATATAGAGGTTCGCTCCTTGATGTAGCAGCTGCGGGTTCGACCCCGACCTGCATGTCATTACCCCCTCTCTCTCCCCTTTCATTTCTTCAGCTGTCCTGTCAAAAATAAAGGCAGAAAATGCCCCCAAAAATAAATACAATAAAGACACAGAGCTACCACACACTGTTGAAGACAAAGATGCTGAAAGATTGTTCTTGTTTTTCCACAACACAACTTTTTGTAAACACCTTTTAAATAAAGTATAAATTAAAGGTTAAAGGGACAGTTTGGCTTTTAGAAGTGTGGTTGTATGAGCTACTTCTCCGTAGTCAGTTTGTTAACTCAATGTGTTCTCATCAATGGGTTTGTATAATATCGTATGAAAAGTTATGCACACTGAAAGTTATGATATCCTATGAAAACTAGGAGACCTCCGGCTGGTCACGTGACATCAGCTACAGAGCTCCGTGCTACAGAGCGGCAGCTGCTAGCTGTTTAAGCCGCTACAGAGCTTCGTGATGCCGGCTACAGACCTCCGTCACAGCTCGGTCGTATCAGCGGCAGTTAGTAGATGTGTTTAGCTGCGAGGCCGGCTATGGTGCTCCGCATGGTGCTCCCATGGTGTTCCGTCAGCGTCAGCGGTAGTTGGTGGTTCAGTTACCCGAGAATAGGTGACTGTGAGCCGGGAACTGAGCACCGCGAGATGCCGGTCGTTGGCCAACTTTACGGTTAAGTTTAGGCAATAAAACGTTAGCGTTATGCGGCAACGGAAGTTAAGTTTTAGGCACTGAAATGACTAGTTAACTTTAGGGAAGATTGTGGTTTGGATTAAAACACTTCTAAGGAACATATTTCCTGGGTGTAAGTCATTTGTTTTCCCTTGGAAGCGAACTCCCCTCCCTGGCTTGAAAATGCTGAGTGTTAACGCTCACCTATTCACCCCGACCTCCTTCCTAAAGGCTGTTTTATGCTTCTGCGTCATCTCCACGCCGTAGCTACGCCGTCGTGACCCTTTCGGAGTTCTGCGTCGGGGTTGCTTTGCATTTGTGCATTTCACCGCCATAACTCTAGGGGGTAATAAGTGTGAGGTTATTTGGGCGGTGTCTGGCAGCCAGTTTATGTTATGTTAGCAAGCAAACTTTAGCACAACTGCCCACAAAGTACTGCTTTGTCTCCCTCCTCTGAAAAAGTTCTTTTGCATGCACCAGTTCATAAAGTTTCCCTCTTGTCTCAACAGTGAACATCATTTCATCGTTGCTGTCATAATCACTCATTTCTTTTTCCTTGTGTTTGTTGTCTCTTCCATAAACAGCTGAAATTCTGACCCAAACAGCTGATCTGCGGCATAATACAGTGCACGACGCAGTTGCATTTCTGGAGGAGCCACGATTGAGAAAAATGTAGTGCCAAAGCAAAGTGCTGTCAGACGGCAAGAAAATATTCTTAATATAGCGTACACTTAAACTGATTTTCCTTTTTTATGGCGGCCTTTTTATACATTTGCATGCCAACCGCTATCTACTGTAGGTAATACACTGACTATGGATATATACCTCATACAAAATCCCAACTATCCCTCTACTTTTACACTTCTCCAGTGAAATACCTCATAATATCTCAACATTTGCTACTCGGAGTTGCCCAAAATATGGTATGGACATCCATGGTTCCGAGGGGATGAATCCTAACGACTTTACTGATCTCTCTGGCTTTTTGTGCCATCAATTGACTGTTAGTATGTATACTGTCGTTTGAGTATACTTTATTTTGACACTTTACCAGTGTAAACACTATATACTAAAAATTAAGTATGTGGTATGGATTTAGGACAAGTTGAGAAAAGATAAAGGATGAAAACTTTAGGAAATGATTGTAGTTTATGAAATGAAGTGGACAGTCAAGTCAAGTCAAATGTATGCTATTGCACATTTAAAACAACGTGAGCTGACCAAGTGCTCTACAACCACAGGCAGAAAGGTCAAGAGCAGACGACAAAATCATTCATGTTAATGGTGTACTATTTTCTGTTTCTGTTGTAATAGCAAAAACAGCACACAAGACACAGTTCAAGTCTTTTATCCTGCTTAGTTTTATTGTGGAGTTTTGATCAGCGGTGCCACACCCAGGGTGATGAAAGCCCATGATGTGTGGGCAGATTGTTCACACACCGCAATCTTCCAGTTATGCTTCCTGAACAATACCACCATCTGCACTCCTACACAGAGTGCTGAGAGGTCAAGTACACAGACACACATGCACGCACGTACGCACGCACGCGCACACACTCGAATTTCTGCTGTAGATATGGCGGTCACGGTCATTCTCAGGTTCTCACACAAACATACACACACACACACACAAACACAGACACACTCACATTCGCATCTACACACGCTTACACACACTGCAGCAGACTTTCAGGTCACAGCAATTCATATGTGCACCTTTCCTGGGGTCAGGGTTACACACACACACACACATACACACACACACACACACACACATACACACATAGGCACAATTGCGCACACAAAGACCTTCCCAAGTGAGACTGCGGCTCTACCAATAAGGCCTCAGGTCTGCAGCAACAGCAAGCTCCTCCATAGAGACCAAAGCCAATTTATTTCAGTCAGGCTGCTGGTGACAGAAACGGAAGCTTTAACAGAGGTCAGGCTGACCAACCTGCCCGCTGGGAAATACCAGCCAGCCCATATACTGCGTTTATATACTGGAGAAGTGAGGCGTTTACTCTTTTAGCACAGCGCAGGTACTTTTACTCGAAGTCGTAATAGAGGGAATTAGGCCAGGGTACAGCAGCTTGCCCCCACACTGCTTGTTACACGCTCAGGTCATTCTGATAGTGTTTAAATGCTCTGTAAAAAAAAAAAGGAGGAAATAAAAGCTGCATTTGATGAGTTATGGCTATAATTCTAAAGATTTCTTGACATAAAAGAAATTGTTGCCCCAATGGGTTAGCCCTAACCCTAACCCTGGTAATCTTAACCCTATTAAAAGTAATTGTTTATTAAAAAGGACCCCCATTAGCTGATGCTGTAGCAGTCAGATACTCTTCCTGGGGTCCACACTAGACACACAATACATACCCATTACATCACCGACATTCCATTTGAAAGAATATTTGTAGAATCTTATTATTATGTAATACACTTCCACGGCCACATACATACACATGCACGACGTGTACACCCACAAACATACACATATTATGTACATTTCCCATGAGTAAGAGATCAAACTCACAGTCACACTCAGTAATTATCACATTATAAATAACCTATAATCTAAAACCTGTTCACACAACAGAATATATATATATATATATATATATATATATATATATATATATATATATTTTTTTTTTTATAGAAAAACAATTATAAAATAGGAATATTTTTCAATTGTACTTGGAAACATTGGACATAAGATGCACCAGTTTAGTATTCTCCATCTAAACCTTTGTGTGGTGATATTTGCATGCATGAGTTTTTCAAGTGGAATCTGGCAGTCTTTCTCTGTCATGTATGGCTCGTTTTGACTTGATGCATCTGCATGTTTGTTAGCTTTGAGCATTAGCATTTTCCCACCCACCAACCCAACTGCTATTGTATATAAGGCAACCGTTTTCTGCTTCATTTGTGGGCAGGTTTTAATTCATAAACATGTCACCAGGAGTAGGAGGAAGAACCTAACAGTGCTCAGGTTGAAGTCCTGCTTTCAGAAATCAGCTAATGAAAACATTGCAGTGTCAGTAGGCCATTAATGGACCAAAACAAAAGCTAAGAAATGAGAACATACAGCTGTGAACAGTGTCATCGGAGGGCTCACCTGCAACGGCTGCTGAAACGACCGTCCCCTCCCAGTGCTCTGTACCCGGCTCACAGTCACCTTTTTCTCGGCTAAACTGTAAACAACGCTAAACTTAACTGTCATGTGACTGGTCGTCATATGACCAGCCGGCGGTCGTCATGGATTCGTAGGATATTATTGTTGTGCATCGGTTTCACAAGCCCTTTCATGAGAATGCGTTGCAGAATCACATACTGGGATGGAAACCAACATCATGCTGAGTGAAGTTCACTGACACCATGTTCTGTGAAGTAAAATACCATCCTTTCCAAGAAAGCAGGAAAGTGGCCCTTCAAAAATTAGCTAGTTCAATCTCATCCAATCATTTTAGTTTTCTCCCACAGCACCGTCAGAGATCACACACACACACAGCACATCTCACATGAACAGTCCTCGCAGCAGCCTCGTCCAGCTTAACAACCCCATATAACTTTATGCCGCACATGACAACGCAAGGTTTCACTGAGTTATTGTTGGGGAAATACATGTAACGAATGCACATAAATTACATAGTCCTTTACCTCATAAGCAAACTGCATGTGAAAACATGATCTCAGAGGCTATTGGGGGATGGTGTGCATATCCACAATGCATGCTGGGGAGGAGGAGGAGGACGAGGAGGAGGAGGTTATCAAGCAGCAGTATCGGGAACGCCATACGCAGCTGTTTACCATGGAAACAAAATGATCCACACACACACACACACACACACACACACAAAGAAGCTGACATGACATTTAAGTGAACTACGTGGCATGAAAACATGTTAACAAATATGTGCATGTAAAGTATGTCTGTCAGAGTATTCAAAGTAACAAGCACACACACACACACACACACACACACACACACACACAGACACACACACACACACACACACACACCCGCGATGTTCTGTGGTAAGTGGTCCTCGGGGAAGTGCCTTCAGAACAGTAGAGAAGAGATACAAGAGAGGCGTAAAGAAGAAGTGAGAGGGAAAGAGAGAGAGACTCAGCCATAGCTAATCTTTTTGGCTACTGGAGCTCAGTGATGCGGAGGGGGGGAAACGGCCCGGCGTGCCAACACTCATCGGGATGATGAATCAAAACCGGACGTCACCGTTTCTTCACCAAGCCCCTTCACCACCACGGCTGTGAAAAAACACAGCGTGGCTGAAGGAAGAAGGGTGGACATTAAAGACGGAGAGAAAACAGAATAAATGAAGCATGTTCACCGTTCAGCCTCACTAAGTGGCAAAGAGGCGGCTGCTCGTGTGTGTAGGGGAGATGAAGTACACTGGCTGTTCTCTGGAGAGTGCAGCCTCCTGTTAGGGAAATACCACTGAAAGGGAAACGCCATTGTGAGACTTAGCCATGGTGAAGGGAAGATCAGTTAACATTCATCAACATGAATACATTCCTCTCAAATCTACAAAACTCCCCCCTGTAGTCTGCCCTGTATTAGTGATGTACAGCCCTGGGCCTATGTGAACATCTGTATGAACATTTACATCCAAATGAGTTCAATTTATATTACTGCCATCAACTCCGTTCCATGTGTTTCATATTCATTTGAATGTGGGAATGTCACATAATCACAATTCATAATTTTATCTTTTTCATCCTTTATCCTCCCCAGTGTAGTTCTCATTGGTTTTATGTAGGTGTGTCTTTGCCAATTCAAATATGGTATGAAGTCAATAAACTGCCTGACTGACTGATAATGATCAGTTCTGCACATTGTTTGCAAAAATAGGTGGATGGTTAAACAGATAATTGCTAAAACCATGAGCCAGTGTTTAGTCAAGACAACCTAAACTGAGATCAAGTCATCACCAAGACCAGAGAGTATAGAGACCGAGACAAGACCAAGACCAGACCAGAGCGAGTCCCACACTGCATGACACGATAAGGGCTCCTGCACACCGCCTGCGTGGCGTGAGCGTGTCAGCTGCGTGGCGTGTCCGTTTTTATTTCAGCTCCCATGTTAACAGGTTAGAGCTTGCACATTGCCTGCGTGACTTTCTTGAGGTAAAGGAAAGGGGATATTTTGGTTAACTATGGAAAACTAAAGTCTAGCTAGAGTGAACGAGCTAAATACAAGAAATGGTTAACTTAGCAAGCTATCCACAGCTCTTTATTCATTGCCAATAATATAGCCTAACTCTATAGTATTCTAAAACAATATCAGTCCCCATAGAATGTTGTTGTCACTGAAAACTAAATATTCATAGGGTCCCTGTTAATGCTATTGTACCGGTGTATCCTTCAATTCATTGAGCAGATGGATATTAGAAGATATTTTATTCGAAGAGAGAAAGAGAAGCAGGAGATTGGCAGGGCAGTTGATTCTGAGGGAGCCGGCGTGATTGAGGTCAGTGGGGGTCTATAGGTCTAAGGAAATGTGGGGTGTTTTGTCTTCTTCTAACAATAAGCATTTGTTGGCAGGTCTAGGCACTGAGGCATAGCCTAAACTAAATGATTTCATTATATTTATTATATATGCTAGCTATATTAATGCTTTTCAACACTGCACAGCATTCATTGGCTGTCATAAATTAAATAAATATGAACATGTTGCCTAAATGTAGGCCTTAAAATTCTGGTTCTTGGGTTATACTGTATGCAGGCCAAACTACACAGCGAGATGACACTGATTAAACCAATCCACAGCGCAGTTGCAGTAATTAGTGTAATTAAATAGCCCTCTTTGGACAACTTATCTTATAGAGAGAGGAATTAGATATAGTATGCTATTACTTTATCACACATTTACATGAGCAGACAGATAGCATTTAAGTCATTGCTTACAGTAGAACTCATCAGGAGCAAAGTCTGGCCTAAGTAAATCCCCCCCCCCCCATGTACCTTTGATGTGTCTAAAAGCTAATATTACAGTCACTTTTGTTGAGCAGAGGAGAAATGGAAGATGTGGATATGTCTGTCACTTTTTACTTGTTAACATCTTGGTTTCTTAACTGGATGTTGAAATAAGTGTAGCTCTAATACAGTAACAAAAGATGGGAGCGCAAAAGATGTTGCAAACACAAGTTACAAATACCCTGGGGGGCTAAGCACCCCCTGTCTTGCAATCCTAGTGACGTACCTGGTACTTAGTTACATTCCACTAATGCATGAACCCTATGGTTTCTTGGATCACGTTTCAAAGAAGTACAATGTAGCTGATTTGACTTTTGATGTCGTTATCTGACATTCCAACCTTGGTCTTCACTTTTAGAGGAGTGGATAGCTTGTGCTCCAAAAATTATGTTGGCTGTGTGAACAGGAACTGGGTAGGCGTATCTGTATCCTCCTCATACTGCAGGAATGATGAATCACGTTTATAATCCCTTCAGAAAACAGCCCCCATAAACATTTTTTCTTTAGTTGTAAGCGCGCCAAACAAATCGAACATCTCTCATCACTTTTAAGACACTCCTGTCACTGTTAGTTTTTTTCCTCCCTCATAAAACCATTCCCTGCATCTCCATCCTCCATGGATTCCTACTCGTTGACAGTGCAGAACCAGAGGTCAGAGGGAGGTATGAACACACTCACCTCTCCAGCTCTTTCCTCCCTTCCTCTTCAATCCTTTTTTTTTTCCCCCCCCCCCCCTAATCCTCCTTCACTAGGCGGCTGCGGTGTGTTCAATGGCCACTCGGTTGGGTAACCATGGAGTCTGCAGTCTATATTGCCATGATTTGTGAGACCTGACTCCCTTTCACTCCCTTTTGCCTCTACAGTATATCTGCCCACAGCCTTTTGAAAAGGCCCACACTAAAATCCTGAAACAGGATTTGGTTCCCCAGAGGAGATCTGTGCAGACCAAGCAGTAAGGCACAATGAGTCACAGGGAAGGTTCAAAAGATGGGGTTGTATTTACCCCAAAATATCAAAATTATTAAACAACAAAAGTTACCCTGTAAGTGTAAGAATCTCCAAACTGGTGAGCAAGAAAGAAACAGGCTATCCAACAGTAGGTGCTTGTGCACGCTACAAAAAGATACCTTGTACTGGCAACTAAATAAAGTACTGAATATGTATGTGAAGCCAAACCATCCATCCATCCATCTTCGTCCGCTTATCCGGTGTCGGGTCGCGGGGGGAGCAGCTCCAGCAGGGGACCCCAAACTTCACTTTCCCGAGCCACATTAACCAGCTCCGACTGGGGGATCCTGAGGCGTTCCAAGGCCAGGTTGGAGATGTAATCCCTCCACCTAGTCCTGGGTCTTCCCCGAGGCCTCCTCCCAGCTGGACGTGCCTGGAACACCTCCCAAGGTCCAATATGTAATATTTGTACTGTAATAAATCCAAAAATGACACCAACGCCTCATCAGATATTAAGGAAACATGTTAAGCTGAAATACTATCTTTTCTGACAACAATGCTAATGTCAGTATTTTTTCTTTTTGAAATTTACATTCCGTGACGGAATTTCTGTTTGTTTTGATCTGTGTGTTGTTATCAACGGCCCAGTTTGACAGGCAGGCCGGGTTGCCAGATATACCTGTAAAAACGTAAACCCAGCGTGCTACAGCTGTAACGGTAGTACAGCCATGAAAGCAGCACACAAACGAACAGGATCAACGGAGATAGATTCTACATGACATAAAAAAACAGTTGCGTGACCAGAGACTTAACAACCCCCTGGTAAATATTGGAGATGTATTTGAAAGATGGAGACAGCTTATTAGATCCCAAAAGGATGCAGAATTGGCTTATTTCCTCCTGAACAGGTAAGCATTAGCTTCAGGCTAATTTATCACAGCCACTAGGGACGTGCATTTTAGGTCATTTCAACATTTGTGTACTCACATTGAATTATATAGCCAGAGTACCCGAGTTGGTTACTCGCAAAAACAATTGAGACACAGCCAGTAAAGTCTGTCAGTTGCTTACAGAGCTCCGCGTGAGCACGGGCTTTTATGACTGTCAATATAGCCAGCATCTAACGATAGCTACTCCGCTGTGCTGTGGAGTAATGTCTGGTTATGTGAGACTAGCATCTAACGTTAGCTACTCCGCTGTGCTGTGAAGTAATGTCTGGCTATGTGAGACTAGCATCTAATGTTAGCTACTCTGCTGTGCTGTGAAGTAATGTCTGGCTATGTGAGATGATCTAATGTTAGCTACTCTGCTGTGCTGTGAGTAATGTCTGGTTATGTGAGACTCTCCGCTGTGCTGTGAAGTAATGTCTGGCTATGAGAGACTAGCATCTAATGTTAGCTACTCTGCTGTGCTGTGAAGTAATGTCTGGCTATGTGAGAAAAGCGTCTAGCAACATTGTTGTGAATGCTGCGGTCTCAGCCTGGCAACCCCCGTGAACTTCGAGTCTGGGCAGGAGGGGGCGGGGGAAACGACTCTCCAGTATTTTGAATTGGTAGTGCAGTAACTATTTTAACCGCTAGCTGCCAGTATTACATACAATATTACATATTGCACCTTTAAACTCCTTCACTTGGGGTAAGGACTCATTCCCTACCTGGAGTAGGCATTCCATCGGTTTCCTGCTGAGAACCATGGCCTCAGATTTAGAGGTGCTGATCCTCATCCCAGCCGCTTCACACTCGGCTGTGAACCGATCCAGTGAGTGCTGAAAGTCACAGGCCGATGATGCCATCAGGACCACATCATCTGCAAAGAGCAGTGATGAGATCTCCAGCCCACCGAACTGCAACCCGTCCCCACCCCGACTACGCCTTGATATCCTGTCCATAAATATTACAAACAGGATTGGTGACAAAGCGCAGCCCTGGCGGAGGCCAACCCGACAGACTTTCACACCTCCGGCGGAGCTTTTCGTGCATCCCTGTGGAGGCTGTGGGCATTGAACCCGAGTGGACAATGTTCAAAGTTTCCATTGCTGAAGCTGCGGCAAGGAGCTGTGGTCGTAGGGTCTTAGGTGCCTCAAGGGGCGGTAACCCACGAACACCGTGGTGGACACCGGTGGTCAGGGAAGCCGTCCGACTGAAGAAGGAGTCTTTCCGGGATATGTTATTCCAGAGGACTCCGGAGGCAGTTGCAGGGTACCGAAGGGCTGCAGCCTCTGCCGTGAAAGAGGCAAAGCAGCGGGTTTGGGAGAAGTTTGGAGAAGACATGGAGAACGACTTTCGGTCGGCACCAAGGTGCTTCTGGAAAACTGTTCGCCACCTCAGGAGGAAACAAAAGCATGTATGTGTAATGTGTCTGGAAATGATATGAACCGATTTTTAAAGTGACTATAATGTTTCTGAAGCTCTGTCATTTTTCATACAATGGTCTTAAATGACCTGTAACAGCAAACCAGACTAACAGTGAAAAGAACACTAGTTAGGGCCTGAGTGCCGACAGCAGCGATGGCCCTATTGAAACTGAAGGAATTCTTCCTTTCCTTTCTTTCTTCTGGCAAATGAATTGCCTTTTTGAGGGGCTCAAAAACTCACCAAAGTTGGCGGTCCCATCAAGCCTGGTGAAAATGTATTTTAAGGGTTTTGGGAATAGGCGCACAAAAGGCCGTACAAAACTTAAAAAATGTAAACTTGGTACACATATACAGCATGTCAAGACATACAATAAACGTCATTGGAGCCATACCCTTAACGCCAAAGGGAATTCCGCCATTTTGATTTCAAAGTTCGAAATTAGTGTGATTTGGGCCATTTCCACATGTCGTACTTTAACGAACTCCTAGAGATTTCATCCGATCAACTTCAAATTTGGTGTGTGCCTTCTTAAGACATTAAAGATGAAACGTTATTAACCATTGACCAGTTGGCTCAAAACTTTTCAGGATTCATAAGAGTCCAACCATGACGACATCTACAGGCCGATATTAGCTCAAAGTCATAGCGCCCCCTAGTGGCACCACGAAGTAGACCTAAAAGTCAAGGTGCTATACTTTAACAATCTTCTCCTAGAGATTTCATCTGATGGACTTCAAATTTGGTGTGTACCATCTCAACACCTTAAAGATGAAAAGTTATTAAAAGAAAAACTGACTTCGTCAAACGGTGTGGGCGTGGCGGCCATTTTGAGCATTTAGCAATGAACGAGAAAGTGGCTGTAACAACAGTATACATTGTCATATCTGCTTGAAATTTCCCCCAATCCACAAGAGTCCAGGCCTGACACCACCTGGCACGCTGTGTCCGCCAGTTGCGCAAATGCACAGCCGCGTGGAGCCGTGCAGCTTTAAAGGTGAACTCCGGCCAATTTTAACTTTAATCTTGATCGCTATATGCTAGTACAGTCGATAAAAAAAAAAAAAACGAGCCAAATTGGTGCTAGTAACACGGAGCTGCTGCAGCTACATGTAGAGCTCCAACTTAGCTAAAACGGCAGTTGTGGGGGCATGATCTAAAGAGTGACTTTGTGCCTCTTAACAGACACAAAATACAATTAAAATGTCTGTGCAACATAAACAGGGCCCTCATGTGACAACAAGATGCATTTTCAACTCAGACATCCTGCCGGTAGCTAGCTCGCCCTGCTAGCTGGCATCCTTGCTTCTCCTCCCCTTCGTCGCCTGCTGCAGCCGACAACAATCCACAGAGTACCCGCGGTCCAACCCTGAGGACATCTACAGGCCGATATTGACTCGGGAACCCTGATGTGCAAGGATTAGTAAGGCATCTGCCTGGGTCTGATTTTTTTTTTGGCATTGTGGTTGTACATTCCTTTTACTGCGTGTTTGTGTTGGCCTACTATTTTCTTTTTCCCTTGTTCCCCTGTAACGTTACTTGTGTAAAGCCTCCGTGGGTTTCATGAATAACTTATCAATTTAATTTAATAATCAGTTATTATTACGTTGGTTGCTACTATAATCTCTTAATGCTTTGGCTCGTGACACAGTGACAGTGATAAAACATTAATTGCGACTATATGGTCTCACTGTAACACTAACTCAGTAATCTACAGTGGGTAATACAGCACCGTAAAGAAAAGACCATTAGGGCAGCAGGTGTGGTAAAAACACTACCGCTTTAGTCCAAAGGCATCAACACAAACTGAAAGTACATATGTACTTACATATAGCCACCTTACATATAGCCACTTTAAGAAAACATAAGCCAAAGAAAAAAAAGTGCTCAAGTGTGTGGCCACAGCAATGTTTTATCATTAAGTCATCATGAATCAATCGTTAGACACACATCAGTGTAAACTCAAACAGTAAATGTAATATTTAGTGCATAGTGATAGTGATAGTGCACAATTAAACATTAACCTTGAGATGCATGTAGCAGGTTTTTAGTTTTAGCACAATTGCTATTAGTCCCTGGGCAGTTATAGAACAACACATCAATAACACAATCCAAATCACCAGGTTAAACAATTTTACAAACATCTTTCACATTCACACCAAATCACGATAATTCGCAAACATAGTGACTGTAAAGACTTAGGATGAAACAAAAGCTTATATATGCCTATATGTTATGTTATTAAATCTACCCACCTCAAAGTAAAGGGAAATAAAGAAACCAGTATATAAGTAAAGAGACAAAGAAATCAATTATTCACATTTGTAATCCTCAAAAATAGCTACAAATCATTTTCTTAAAAATAATACAAAAACAATAGGGAAAAGAAACCAAGTTATTTATTATTATTATTATTATTATTATTATTATTTTATTCTCTCTTTTCATTTTATTTTTCCTTTAGTTATCTTGCTTCTGTTATTACTATTATTTTTATAATTATTATTATCACTGGGTGGATTGCATAGATATGTACATATAGCCTATATTAAAAAAGATTACAATTGCAATGATATTGTTTATGTGGCGAATGACTTGCAATGAAAGTATCAAAACAATAAATAAAAATTACAAACCTTCCAAGAGTTGCACATTTTTAAATGTACATTGGCAGTGTTCCATCATTTTACCCCAACAATAGAAATGCATCTCCTGTCAATTCTCTTGAATCGCTTCCTAGAGTGGACTGTTTTTTATCTACAATATTCAGACAGATACTTTCCCCTTATTACCCATAACCTACCTGTGTCCGCTCACTCTATGCTCTTGCTTTCTCTGTGTGACTAAAAGCTCTCAGCAGGTCCCAACTTTCTCCAAAAGCAGCCTGTGAAGTGATCAAAAGCCCAGTGGGTTGTAACGCCCACTCCCTGATGCACTCACACATTGGTAAGCATCTATATATCACCTAGTCAACACAGACACACACACACACACACACACACACAGTCAAGCAGCAGTAGTAACTCTCCCCAGCCCTATCATCAGCCGTCTTCCTCACACCTGGACCGCCCCATCAAACCACAACCCTGAGGCCGCCTGCATCCTGCATCAAAGTCTGACCTTTGATTCCCCCCCCCCAGGCTCTCTCTATCCTAAACCTGACCCCCAGACCAGCACCTTGAACTGATTTCACTACAGACTGGCCGACACCGAGGCGTCCGGTGTCACTGCTCTCACTCTGTGGGGGAAAAAGGAGCGGCTTTAAAAGGAGACTCTTCGGGAGGCTAAGTGCTTTCCTGTTGTCTGAATACAGACAGCTATCACTGCTATCTCTCTGGGGACCGGCAGCACTGGTCCACAGAAAGAAAGAAAAAAAAAAGCAAACCTAGAGGCCTGAGACATCTCCTGCGGGGCTTTCCACATGCTGCGACTCATATTAGATTCTTAGGAAGTATGTGTGTGTGTGTGTGTATGTGTGTGTGTGTGTGTGTGTGTGTGTGTGTGTGTGTGTGTGTGTGCGTGTGTGTGTGTAAGATCCGTCTTTCATCTTACTCACACATACACACACACCCACACTGATAAAGATGGAATCTAGAATCACCTTGAACTCATTCTGCAAAAATAAAAAAATAAACTGCAGCAAAGGGACCAGGCACTTTCTGCTCATGCACTTAGGTATTATCCTTTTTTAATGTAAAATGCTTTAAAAGGCATCCATTATTATCACAGCAGGTCATCATCTTTGCACAGGAACGTGGCATACCTTGGTTTTTTGATGGTTATGTTCACAGCACCAAGTTTATCCACACACGCCCACGGAATAGGTGACGCTGGACAGATTTGCGGGTAAACTACTGAAGCTAGCGAGCTAAACGCTAACATGCAGGACGGTTGAGGACACGTCTCCGTCGTTATCTTTCAAGCAGGGGATGGATGTCCCGATTGTTATATTTTCTAAGCCACACCCACTTTTGAGTGATCCAAACACATGTGAACAACATGCTTAAATCCCTCTCATCTGTCAACAACACGCCACATTATGAAAGCTAAAGAAGCTAAAAGAGTAAATGTTCAGAAGAAGGTAAAGTTCGCACAACAGCTTAATGCTCCGAAAAATACTTTAATAGTGCAAAATAGGGCACACAACCTTTCGGCCCACAATTTGGCCTTCCTCAGGTGTGTTTGATTGCAGTGGCCCATGATGCTTATATGTTGTCATGGTCATGTGATGCAAAAAATAATAATCAGAATATTATTCAGACATAGATGTACATACTAATGCTATCCAGATTGGGCAATTTTGATGACAAAACAATGACCTTGCGGTTTCACTTTGCAAATGATGCATGTAGTTGTTTAAAACCAACAGACCGAAGCAGGTGTGACTCTCATAAATACAACTCAAATTCCTAGCTCAATAATTTAAGATGGCTACACGTTTCTATAAGTATTTTTTTCAGAGCATTAAGGCGTCATTGCAGTGTTTCCTCTTCCAGTTTGAAAGATGAATGAATCTTCAGTTTTGTGAAGGACACGGCTAAACGAAATACGGTCTGTATAGTCTGCCGCCGCAGAGCTTCCCTCAGTAGCCTCCTCAGCAGATAGGCAGTGTGTGCTTCCATGTATCAGAAGGGAGAGTGGGCCGATGTGGGCCATGTTGCTGTGGGTGTCTGTGAACTCTGTGGGAAAGAGGATGCATCTCAGAGATAAATAAGATGACAGGGCACTGTGCCATCTTGTGTGTGTATCTGTGTGTATGGGGGGGAGGAACAGGAGATGGCAGCCTTCTTATTTATAGTGCCTTGATTTACGCTGGCAAGGGGTTACATTTTATCTGTTTGCATTGGCTTGTTCTACATTGCACTGGTGTTGTAATGCTTTCTCTTTGAGTACCTGATGCCAGATCACTTCAGAAGAGGAACTGTTTACATAGTTAGTATGCAGATAATTGCACAAGGAGAGGCCAAATGTGAGCTGCATATAGATTAATTAGCCCTTAGGAAAACACCCGTGCACAGTTGCGTATCATCAGTATGAGGTATTCTATGTGTTCTAGAAGTTAATATCATTGTAATTTTTTATCTGGAAATTGGTTAGGCTGGTTTCCCTCATTATACTGTTGTGGTTCCGGACATTTTTAAACATGCTATTGTTGAACCTGTTCTTAAAACCCCAGTTTAGATCCATTGCAACCAATGAATTATAGGCCTATATCTAAACTCCCTTTTAGGCTAAGATTCAGAGAAAGTGGTAGCAGAGCAGCTTACTACTTTCTTAGAGATAAATAATATTTTTGACAAATATCAGTCAGGTTTCGGAAAAAACATTCTCGAACACTACACTAGTTAAAGTTCGAGTGATATTTTGATGTCAGCAGATTGTGGAAAGCATACAGTGTTAGTTTTATTGGACCTTACATCTGCCTTTGACACTATTGATCACAATATTTTGATTAATAAACTTCAGGATCTATTAGGGATACGGGATCAGCTTTAAAATGGTTTTCATCTTACCTTACCGGTAGAAGTTTTGGTGTCTTTATCAATCAGATCATGTCAGATACTGCAGGTTATCGTGGTGTTCCTCAGGGTTCTATCCTGGGACCGATTCTCTTCCTTTTTATATATACTTCCTTTAGGACATATAATCGGCCAGTACAAGGATGTTTCTTATCACTTGTATGCAGATGACATTCAGCTATACGCTGCTTTTAAGCTTACTGACTTATATAAACTGTCATCCCTACTCAACTGTCTTGAGTGGGATTAAGCAAGTAGCAAATGATAACTTTTACTGTTGAACTCAGCTAAGACTGAAACACTCATCATTGCCCCAGAGCAGAGCATCGCCCGGAAAACAGCACCTCGCGCCTTAGGCTCCGCCTGTGCAGCCCAGTCTCAGGAGCTTAGGTGTTGTTTTGATGTTTCCATGTCTCAGAGAAACACTCGAAGCAACTTATTAAAACTGTTTCTTTCAATTAAGGAACATTTCAAGTAAGGTTGGGTCAAAGGCCGATTTGGAGATGATTATTCATGCATTCATTTCCCGTTAGATTATTGTAATAGTCTTCTTATTGTTTGATAAGAAAGATCTTGCCTCCAGACTGTCCAGAATTCTGCGCTAGGCTTTTAACCCACACTAGTAAGCAGCACACATCACTCCGGTTTAGTTCTCTGGTTACCAGTGGATTTAGAATACACTTCAAGATTTTGGTCTACTTTAGAGCCCTACAAGGTCAGGCGCCTATATCTCTGACCTGATACAGCTGCGCATCGTCCCCAGTCTGGATCAACAGGTCAGAGATTTTAGTTTCCCCGTACATTTTAAAACTAGAGGGGACCGTTCGTTCAAGCTGTGGACCTAGGCTGTGGAACTCACTGCCTCCTTCGACGCTGCTTGGATTCAGTGACAAATTTTAAAACTCAGTTGAAAACTCTTCTTTTAAAGAGGCGTTTCATAGACCATAGGGTGATTAGGCGGTTTTGTGTCCTAGTGTCTTCTGTATGTACTGCAATGTATAACTGTTGTGTATCACCCATTTGTTGTGAAGCACTTTGTGTTTATCTGTGAAATTGTTACATATTTCATATTATCAGTATTTTCACAGCATTTATTGTTTATTCCATTTCTAAGAATGCAGTTCCCCTACCCACAGGTAACGGGGCCCTAACCTGCCATTGGTTTTGCGTGTAGCTGATGAAAGCAGTGGCAACAGTAGAGTCAATGAGAAAGTGACAGTTGGATCTTTTACACAAAATCAGCATGCCGCATGCTGCATATTCCTTAACCCTTGTGTTGTCCTCGGGTCAAATTTGACCCGTTTCCAACGTTTTTGTTTTATATCAGAAATATGGGTTTCTTTCAACCAAATTGCCCAAAAATAACATGGATGCGTGGGTGTTCTTTGCAGGTGAAATGCATGATTACTTTCATTGAACTTTGGGTGTTTTATCCAATTTTATAGCATTTGAAAATGTATTTATAAAATGGTTCCAAAACTAAACTTTGACATGTCTGTGATCCACTCAACACCCTCTGATCTTAACTATTAGTCAAAATAATTTATAATTTCTGCTCGTTTTGAACTCAAAACTGAGGTATAATGTCATATAAATTATCTTCATCGACCATGAATGAAAAAAAAGTGACAAATAGCATCAAAAGCATTGTAAAAAAGCGACAAAAACGTAAGGGGAAAAAAGCACCAAAAAAATGTTTATTTTCAATTTTGAACCCGAAGGACAACGCGTTCATGGCCGACAAGAACACAACACGAGGTTTCATTAAAGTGAATGACCAGTGGGGGCTTGTCTTCTGCGACACACAGAATGGGAAGGACTGGAATGGGATGAGTGAACGGGGAGCCAACAGCTCATTTTTGCCTTAGTGCCTCCCAGCAGTTTAATCCGGACATGGTGCTGCATTAGGGGACACGGTGGTGCGGTGGTTAGCACTGTCGCTCACAGCAAGAAGGTTGTGGGTTCGTACCCGGTGGTCGGCCTTCTGTGTGGAGTTTGCATGTTCTCCCCGTGGTCTGTGTGGGTTCTCTCCGGTAATTCGGCTTCCTCCCACCACCAAAGACATGCGCTAGGTTTATTGTGTCCCTAAATTGTCCGTGAGGTGTGCATGTGTGAGTGAGTGGTTGTTTCATGTGGGCCCCCGCGATGGACTGGCGACCTGTCCAGGGTGTACCCGCTTTCCGACGTTTGCTGGGATTGGTGCCCCCACCATTGCGGGGATAAGTGGTTGACGATGGATGGATGGGTGCTGATATGGTCTATTGATGTATGATTGTCATTGATATCAGTGCCAAAGGGCAGCCATTGTTCTTTGATGCTAACGGATGGGCACCAAAACGTGAGTTTTATTGTTGATGATTGACGTGGCAGAACAAATTAAGCTAAGTGTCAATATGTATCAACATAAGGACATTATACCTTTTGCGTTTGTCCTTGTATTAATGGGAATGACAAGAATACTTGATTTAAAAAAAAAATTATAATCAGAAATGCAAAATTAAAACTAGATTGGAAATTAGTGATTGCAAATATGAAAAACACTTTCCTTTATTCCAGTTATGTATACCTGGACATGTATATTGTGAATGATAATGTAGAACATGCATGGTTTAAAATAAATTGGCAAAAACACCAATCAGGTTTCTTTTGGGTCGATTCATCCTTTAATCAGAAAACAGGGACTTGGGGGCCTGGGTAGCTCAGTTGGTAGAGCGGGCGCCCATATATAGAGGTTTACTCCGCGACGCAGCGGTCGCCCATCCGACTCCGACCTGCGGCCCTTTGCTGCATGTCATTCCCCCTCTCTTTCTCCTTTCATCTTCAGCTGTCCTAAAATGCCCAAAAAATAATTTAAACAGAAAATAAAAACAGGGACTTCAACACGTTTCTCTCATAACTAAGTCTGCTAAAATCGCACAGAGTAGAGGGACCATAACATATGCTAAAAACTGAATGCAAAAAAAACGATTAAATTCAGCTGCAATATATGTGATATCCTAATTAGCAGCCCTAACTCCCTCACCATCACAACCCAGGAGTTTTCCCTCAACATGGTCTTCTTTTCCACCATCTCAACTGGCTCCCAGTCTAATGATGAAACCCTCCTCATGACCCACAGGGCCCTTAATAACTCGACCAGTCCACTCCTTCTCATTGCCTCAGATCCAATTATGCAAAGCTCGTAAATACTCCCGGGACCAAGTGCCAAACCTGGGCTTTTCTTTTCCTGCTGCCTCTCTCTCTGGAGTCCCCTACCATCCCACGGTAAAGAGGCCGCCACCCTTTCAGCGCTCAAAAGATATCTCAAAGGTTACACTCGAAGAAATATCTGTGTATTTACAGTTGTATGATTGTATATTTAACCGAAAATGTCCATAGAACGTGATTCGCAGTTGTATTGTTTACTATATGTTTATTTACATTTCAAATTGTGTGGGGGAAATTAACAACATGTATGTTTTATTGGATGGATAGTAGTATAAAATGTTGTTTGGGTTGGTGTGTTGTGTTACATATGTGATATTTTTGTTGGATATCCTTAATGCTAGCTAACTTAGTAAGCTATTTACAACATCATTATCGTTAGCATTAAAGGTGCCCTGCCACACGTATTTCATTACTTTATGGTGATGTCTGAAGTTCCTACCGTGGACTTTTTGTGTAAAGAATGCCTTGGTTACCTTGTTTCAAGCCATTCTAGCGTGGTATAGAAAGCCTACAGGAAGACTCAGCTCGATATGTGCCAGTTCTCATTCATATTCAACGAGCTAAGCTGCTTGACTCTGATTGGCTAACAGCTAACCAATAAGAGCCTGGCTATCAGCATCCTTTACCCAGCACTTTTACACTGGGCGAGCCCATGAATAGTAATGAGCTCAGGCAACATGATGTTAGACTGACCAGCTTCTGTAATTGGTCTGATTTCTCCGCTTATTTCTGTTCAATGGCTAGAGCTGACAGAGGAGGTAGCGGTTCATTTTCACATTCACCACATAACACACACACATATGGACCTAACAGATTTCAAAAAATTCAAGTAAAAACGGTTTTGTATGGCAGGGCACCTTTAACTAACAACAACGTCAAAGTGTTAAAAAAAAAGCTTATAATTAATTAGAGATCGCTTTCCTTTTTTCCAGAAGTTTATTCTTACTGAGCAGCTTTGTACGAGAGAACTTTAAACAACACAAAACGTTCTGTATTTTTACTGAAGCTACACACAACATTTCTGTTTTTAATTACGGAACAAAGTCCGGGTAATGAGCCGCCAGAACATTTTCTGTTATGTTATGGATTTATTTCTTAGAGTGTACCTTTTCAGACGTGCCTTCCCTGCCTATTTATGTCATGTAAAGCTTCTTTAGGCTATATGAATCAAATTTATAATTGGAATAACCTTTTTCTTGTTGCACTGACCGCTCATCCACAGGCAATACAACTTTTTAACATTTCATCACTGAGTGTTAGATATAACTCATATACATCACAATACTGCACTAAGTGCAACTTGCACAAACATAGGTTTTATAAATACTATTTAAGTAGGTTAAGTACATTTTTATTCCCAACTTGTATATACGTTTGTACATTCTTTCCTTTGTATTTTTTATCTTTTTTTTATGTTCTTGTATTCTATGCTATTTATTATAATTTTTTTTCTTGCATATTCTGTATGTGCTGTACGACTAAAATGTCCCAATTTGCGATCAATCAAAGTCTATCTAATCTAGTCTAATCTTTTTATATGAAGATCTGTCTTTGGAGCATCGGGTATAGAACTTAGGCCTCCTGCACACTACCTGCGTGGCGTGTCCATTTTTATTTGGGCTCCCATGTTAACAGGTTAGAGCTTACACACTGCCTGTGTGACACGCACGTCTCCGGTGCGCCTCGAGCCGCGCCGAAAACGCGCATGCTAGAAATAGGACCAACGCCTATTTTTCATGTGACACGCAAGCGTGTTGGAAGCATTTCCAGACAAAATAGAATACGTAAAGATGTTTATATGTCATTTTGACAAAAATACATTTAATAAATGACATTTTGATGTTTGAAAGTCTCGAGGTTTTGACATAAATGCAGATATAAATGTAATTTAAAAAAGAAATAGATTTTTAAATACTGCACCTGTAAAAACAGAACGAAATATTCTGTAGCCTATTTTGCCATCAATACTGCCGACGCTGTCTTGGCTGTAATCAAATCAGTATATAGAAGCGCTGCGTCAGACATGCTTCTGGTGTGGAAAGACATAGAAAACGCCACGCAGCCGCCACGCAACTGACACGCAACAGAAACGCCACGCTCACGCCACACAGCCAGTGTGCAGGATGCCTTAAATGAAGCAAATTGTCACCCATCCAGCATGCAGTACCAGACTTCTCCCAGCCTGGGTCATCCTCCTGACACCTCGGAGCCGAAGGGTTGCGTATCACTGGGAGTTATGTGAAGTTGTTAGATGGGGGTATGGTCTGGTTGTGGGTTGGTATTTGCTGGGCGGTCACGGTGGCGATGTAATCTGGTCTCCCAGTGTGTGGGAGCGAGTGATTTATGGCCTCCGTGTTTGTCTGTGGAATTACCGTTTGATTGCTTCATTCCTTCCAGAGCCCTTGAATCCATGCTAATGAGTAAAGTGCTTATCTATCAGAGCATTAGGGGGCAAATCCAATTGAGCTTGTTAAAAAAAAAAAAAAATGCCAGGGGATGCACAGGAGTAAAGTTTCAGCAAGTCTGCTGGACTACTTGAGAACGATCATGTATCTGGATGTATTTTGCTACATCTTTATTTAACTGTAATGAAAGTATGTTTGTGCGTGTGCACATTTGTACCTCCTTGACCTGTTCATAGATTCTGCTAATGCTATTTGAAAAGGCTGTTTTCATTACCCATCATGCAGCGTTCGTTAGATCAACACAGAGGACGAGAGAGCAAGCCAGTGGAGAGATGAGTTGGTAGAGAAAGTCAAAGAGCAGCATGGAGGACATGGATCGTTAGTCTCTTTACGAAGAGAAGCAGTCTCTCTGTTTGTAAGAAGCATTGCCCTTCAATTACATTTAATCTGGACAGCAGGACTTCAGCCTCTCGCTGCAGAGACAGGGTCAATATGGAGGCTAGCAGTCGAGATGAGCCTGTGACCGACTGATAGTCAATTCGATGCCAGGCCCTTCTGTTCTGCTTTAAATCCCTCTTATGACACAGAGTAATGACTGTATCCTAATGCTGTTTTCTGCATTTGAAACGTTTTAAAATCCATTGCAACACCTTTAAACGTCCATGTGGATTGAGTCTTTTTTTTCATTCTGCTTTCATATTTTCAAGTCTCCACTAAACCTCTACAAACACTTCCCAAATCAAAGTGCAACAGAGCCTCCCCACAAGGTTGCGGGCCAGGGCATTCATCTTTTTTAATCAGAGATAACTAGCTTTAATCACTAGCACTTGTTCACGGCACGTCTTCAGAAGAGCCATGCCAAAAATCACAGCACTGTGTGCCCACTGTCAGTGTTCCTTGGGCAAATTGCTTTTCCACTTTGGAAGATTTCCAGAAGTCTTGCAGGAAAGGAAAAGAAGTACAAGGGAATGGAACTTGGATGGGAATTTCAGATTGGTATATGAAGACTTTCTTTAAGAGCTTTGCTGCTCCTGTTTCACTGCCACCGTCTGTGTTGTGTGGACAGCTCTGGGCTCAGGCCTATAGCTGTCTGTCAGCATTAGCAGCTGTTTGGCTGACAGGTACTGCTGTAGGCGCGGCGCGCTCACATCCTCCATATCGTCTGTGGACGAGGGCGGTGATTACCAGTAATTGTTAGCCATATAAGTGCACTGGCCTCTCACTGATTAGTGACACGGATGACTATAGGACATTATTAAGAGAGTTTCGGGTACCGGTAACCACATTCTAAAGAAGCCATTGAGAATTTTTAAGTAGTTGCACATACTAAATATGAATTAGTATGGATGCACCTAATCCAGATTTTTGGGGTTCGGCCGAATACTGAATCCACTGGTTAAGATTCGTCCGAATCCGAAACTGAATAGCGAATCCTACTCCCATCCTCAGTCCAATAACACAGTAAACACATTAATGAAGTAAACAACGTCCACAGCCTCTAAAATAGTTAAATGTAACAACTTAATGTTGAATTCACACGCTCTTTTCACATCGTAGGAAAGTCGCTATCGCCAGATGAGTGACAATTTTGTTTGGAAAATTTTCCCTAACCAGTGTATGATGAAGGCATGTTGGGTGGGTGAAATTAGAAAGGTAACGGCCGTTCGGTCGCTCCGCTCACACTGTAGGGCGACAAGTTTTTAGCTGTGACTGTCCTTCCTTTGCCGTACCTGAAATTGCTGCATTCTGGCTGCTGTCTGGAGATTCCTTCATGCACAACTCGTATTCTTTCGGATGTTTCATACCAAATGTTTTAACAGCGGTGATGTTGTGTATAGTTTAGGGTCCTCGCCACCACCAGACAAATCGCCATTGCAAATTGAACATGTAGCTGGACTTGAATGGCCTTCTTTTGACTGAAAGTACTGCCAAACAACAACTTGTTCTGCTCACAAGTTCCATTTCAACTTTCTCCCAGCCTACTGCATTGAACGCTCCACCTCATTACGTCGACTAGCGTAGCGAGCGTAGTGCAAGCGGTTCGGTGGAAAAAAATTCTAAGGTTCGGTTTCAAGCCCAATATTCGGCCGAATCCGAACCTGAATCCTGGATTCGTTGCATCTCTACTAATTAGTCATTTTATAGAACTGTATCACACACACATTCTCACAGCCAGCACGTCAATAAGTGACGTTTGGTCAGGTGCCATTGACGTTTGTTTCGGACAGAAAAAGTCTCCTTAAGTGTCCAGCCTTTTGGCGTCATATTTAGACGCGCTTGGTCGGGACTCTTGGCATCACGTTTTGACGCTCTGGGTCGGGACGTACGTTTAACTGACATGCGGCACAAGAACGGAACAGTTAGGTTTAGGAAAAGATGGTGGGTGGGGTTATAAAATGTACGTTTCAGTGACACGTGGTACAAGAACGGGACATGATCCCGGTCTCATGGGGGAAAGTCCTGTGTTATGTAATCTATCCACCCCCCCAAGCAACCTCCTTACGCAGATTTTCGGTCTTTCATACTACTCGCTACCGTTGTCTCTCTTCATCCTACATGTTACAGCAGGCAGACACCATTCATGACCATTCATCATTCACCCTGTGGTTTCCAAAGCTAAAAATGTCCAGTGTTCCCTAATGCCTCGTGCTGAAACACTACAGCAAGACAGAACATTGATATTGGAGAATGCTATCATAATTAGCTATTATAATATTGCAAGTTGAGACAGTTGTCAAAAATATTATATATTCAATGGCAACTTTCTGTGCTCAGTTGCAGTTTTCAATACTCGGTGCTATGGACAGGTTTTCCTGTGAAAAAGTTTAATACAATGCTGAAATGTAAAACATAATGTAATATAATCATCCAATAGGAACATAGTCTACATCCACGACGTACCACGTCCGGGATTGCTCCGGTGCCACCGGAAATTCCACCGGATTTCATTCTTTTCGGCCGGATGTCCGTCCCCTTCCTCTGTCTCTGTGTTGGCGTTCTAACCTCCGGTGGATTTGTGAGGACTATGGTTAACTGCTCCTCAGATCTCTGCAGGGTAACTCCAGACAGCTAGCTAGACTATCTGTCCAATCGGAGTTTTCTGTTGCACGACTAAAACTACTTTTGAACGTACACATGTTCCACCAAAACAAGTTCCTTCCCGAAGCTATTTTGCAGAGGCACCGTGACTTTAACACCGCCCAAGACAATTGTGATTGGTTTAAGAAATGCCAATAAACCGGAGCACATTTTTCTCCCATCCCGTATAGGGTTGGGCATTGAGAACCGATTCCTACTTGAAATAGTTTCAAAAATGACGATTTCAGTAGAATCGTTTCTTTATTGTAATCATTTGGAATCGTTTAGGGGATTTGGTTTCAAATCTGATCATCGCTTCCCAATTTAACATGCACAAGTTTTGGTTTCCGAAGCGGCCAGGCGCTTGTTGTGTTGCAGCCTTGGAGCACAGTAAGCAGCGCTCTAGTGTGGCTTTATTTTACATTGAAAAAGCCCTGTAAAACTGCAAACCACCACTGAATCAAAATAAAACATTCCTCTTATTTGTGAAATAAGCATCTAACCCGTTTCAACTCCACCACTCAAAGAATCGGAATCGAGAATCGATAAGAAGCGGAATTGAAAGGAAGAATTGGACTTGGAATCAGAATCGTTAAAATCCAAACGATGCCCAACCCTTACCCGTAATGCTGTGTGGAGTAGTCAGACCCTCCTCCGCAGCGCTGTGGAGGAAGGTCTGGCAATGTGAACGAGATTAAACGTTCTGTGATGGACAGCTGTAAATCAAAAGCAAAATGTGACTTCAAACAAGCACCACATTACTGGTGAATCATATTTTTAATATAGAGCTCCTTTCTATTTCTATCACCAAGCTTTAACCTTTAGCTGTGGACATTACTGACACTGTACTGAACATTGTGTGTGTGTTTCTGTAGCATTCCATGCATGGGCTCCTCTCTTCCTTTTCAAAAAAACAGCAAGTATGCATGCTATTTATGAACATGCATTTCATGTAACCTATGGCAACTGGTATTGCAAAGAGAAGTACGGATGCAGAGCCGCCACAGACGTCATACGGTGAACAAAATAGCCTCGCTGTGTGACACGAGAACAACATCGGAGCAGTCACAGCCTTGGAATTTGGGTCTGGGTCTGTTGCGTGACAGCCAGAGAAAGATAAGGGAGAAAATGCTTCACCTTGTCTGTGGCGTTTATCAGCGAGGCCAATCAACTGTGATTAAACCTCAACATTCGAGCGGCAAGGAAGGGAAATGGACCAACATTTCAGCCAAGCTATTATGAGCGCACGTGTGCTCTAAAGGCGCACAGGAGGGAGGAGTGAACCTGCTATCTTGTTTTTCATGCTGAATTTTTAATTTCCTGATCAACGTAGTCTCTGGGGTGAGATTTTGAACTAAACTGGTAACCTGTTTTGCAGTCTGGGGGCCCGGCAAAGATCTGGATCTCCATATGGCTGTATTAACTCCGGGGCAGATGTTTTCGTCCATGGCTGAGAAACTCCGATAAATCAAATGCTGACACTACATCAGGCCGCGCTGTCTGAGAGCGTGAAGAAGTGTTCGTTACAGTGGTGGAGCGATGCTGGACGTGACACCACAGAAATGTAAGAGTTGTCTGGGTTCAGAATATCTGACAGATGGCAATGCAGCACTGCATGGTCTGATTCGTTGCTTTTATCTATTATTCTTAGTAAATCTATACCATATGTTTTCATGAACCTAAAAACAAAGGGTGGGATGAGATTGCATCAATGCATCCTTTTTTTTTAAGTTTGCCTATTAAAGCTTTCACTAAGGAAAAACTAAATACCCACATGTTGTACGCATTTTCTCACAGCTGCTCTGATCAATAATCTACATAGTGACAGTGTGTGTATTTTTTTTGTTTCTGTTCATATGATTACTGGGTTTCAATTTGTCTCAACTTGTTTCTACTTGAATCTTGTTGTATTTCCACCACATCTATGTATATATATATATATATGTGTGTTGTATGCTTGTATACATATGTTTCCGTCTTTGTGAAGCACTTTGGTGCAAACTTGTTGCTTTTAAAGTGCTATATAAATGAAATAAACATAATGTGAAAGGTGTCACTGCATCTGTCTGTTACTGTCCTCGTCCGTTGTCCTAACAAAAGCTGTGATCGACCCTCTGTGTGCTAGCGGCCCATCAGGGGCACACACGGCTGTAGTCAAGTCCACCTTTGTCGAGTACAAGACAAGTCCTAGTCAAGACCGAGTCAATACTGAGACAGAAAAAAAAAAGAATCCTTTTCAAGACCACTGACTTACCTGTTCATAATGTATGTGATGTGACAGATCTTCTATTTTAAGATGATCATCTTGCTTTATTATTTGTAATAATCAAAAAGCAAATGCAGAGTAACACACTATAGGATCAAATTAGGCCAAATTATTTAATTTAAAATATGAAATGGAAATGTTCCAATTTTTGGATCAATAGACCTTTTTCATGGCAGACATGTTGATATGTCCTAGTAGGAAAAGCACAGGTGTATTCAAAACCATTAATGATGGCTGCTTTCCACTAAAGCCCCGTTTACACGAAGGGAAGACGCAAATATTTTCCTGCGGTTTGGCCTCTCATTCACACGAAAACCCTGTTTTTATCACAGAAAACAATTATTTCTAAAAACTCCGGCCAAAGTGGAGATTTTTGAAATCTTCGTTTGCACGTTTGCATGTAAACTGAGACAATCGGAGGTTTAGGCAGCCGAGAGAGAGAAAGACGACGTGATTGGTTGCTGTTGTTGCTATTGTCGGGATTCTGATTGGCTAACGTGGGCTTGAGCTTCTCGTTACACTGCCACCCACAGGTTTGGCATGCTCTTGACAGCATATATAACGAACACTTTTCTGAAAACGGAAAGGTTGAAATGTCCGTTTATCAAAATAGCCGGCCACGTGTAAACGTAGCATTAGGAGAGACCCTGGTATTAAACCATTACTGATGGCTGCATTCCACTTAGGAGAGACCCTGGTATTAAACCATTACTCATGGCTGCATTCCACTTAGGAGAGACCCTGGTATTAAACCATTACTCATGGCTGCATTCCACTTACGAGAGACCCTGGTATCAAACCATTAATTATGGCTGCATTCCACTTAGGAGAGGCCCTGGTATTAAACCATTACTGATGGCTGCATTCCACTTAGGAGAGACCCTGGTATTAAACCATTACTGATGGCTGCAGTTTGCGCACTTAGGAGAGACCGGTATTAAACCATTAATTATGGCTGCATTCCACTTAGGAGAGACCCTGGTATTAAACCATTACTGATGGCTGCATTCCACTTAGGAGAGGCCCTGGTATTAAACCATTACTGATGGCTGCATTCCACTTAGGAGAGGCCCTGGTATTAAACCATTACTGATGGCTGCATTCCACTTAGGAGAGGTCCTGGTATTAAACCATTACTGATGGCTGCATTCCACTTAGGAGAGGCCCTGGTATTAAACCATTAATTATGGCTGCATTCCACTTAGGAGAGACCCTGGTATTAAACCATTACTGATGGCTGCATTCCACCTAGGAGAGGTCCTGGTGTTGTGCATGCTGACTCACTGAAATATCTCACTGGGACACTTGATGGAATCGGGCCATCGTTAAGGTTATCAATTTCAGCTGTGCTTTTCCTACTATGACAAGTCAACATGTCTGCTGTGAAAAAGGTCCATTGCTTGTCCTGAAGAATCCAGAGTACAAAGTGCTCGCTGACATTGTGTCTGTGGCCAAAATGAAAACTATTGATTGGGGTGGCGCAGTCTGTAGGGAGTTGGGTTGGGAAAAGATGGGTTGCTGGTTCAGGTCCAGCTGGCCAAGGGGCTCTTGACCAACACACCAACCCCCCCCCACAACAACAGCCAAGGGTGCCTGTTGCAGTCGCAGCCCCCTCACTCTGACATCTCTCCATTAGTGCATGTATGTGACCAATCTCAATGCCAGTTCTGGATGGATTTTGAATTAAACTAATACCTGTTTTCTGAAGAAGCACGCTTAATTGATGGTTTTGTTTTGAAGGAGGAAGTAGCTTTAGAAAAAAAGCATCTAGTGCTGGACTCGGTCGAGACCAAATAGAATATTTGGCGAGTCCGATGGCCGAGTCCGAGACAAATCCGAGTCCAAGACGAGTCTGGGACAACAGAAAAGCGTCTCGAGTCCAGACTCTGAGACTCAAGTACTACAGACCTTGGGGCATGGGACTAAAAATGTCTTGCAAGACATCATGTACTCTCTCCAAAAATCTTTAATAACAGGGCAGTCCCGGGGAGAATATGGTAATGATCTGCCTTTAAAAGGCCACATTTTCTGCAACAAACTAGAGAGTTCTCACCAAAATTGGATTTCTGAGAAGGCGTAAGAAAATACCATGTCAGGCTTTTCCAACTAAACTCCCTCCAGTTTTGTAAGCTGGTACACTTCCATTGATACCTCCATACTGTATTACTGTCCATTCTTCCTCGGATAAGATTATTCCTCCTTCTATCTCCCCTTCCTTCATCTCTATATTCATTTGAATACATAAGGCTGAGCGCAGTAACCCTTTGTACATACATTAAATAACTTCCCTACCAGTGTTTGAGTTATACGCTTTTCTAAATAATCCCATCAAACCTGTTGTCACCTTTTTAACCTTTTTGTTCCGCATCTGTAAGTTTGGATAGAAGTTGTGTTTTGCTAACAGGATTTTTTCTTTAAGTACAGTACTTGAGTAAATGTACTTTGTTACATTCCACCGCTGATCTTGGGAAAGCTGAGGGGATGTCATTCATAAGAGCAAATAAAGTGCACCTCAGCAGTTTAGGTGAATACTCTCCCATGATGCTCTGCTTTGGTGAGAAGAATTCCCTCAGCCCATGTTTAGTGTGTTAGTACTGTTAAGAACAACGGATTCTACAGTAAAGACACCATTGCACTTGCTTCTGACAGCTGATGCGAAACATGAATCATCACGTTTGAAATTCTGTTTCACTTTAATACCTACTTTTAATCCCAGGTGACGCTGCAGAGCTGATCTTCCTCGTCCAAGTGCTGTTTCTCCTCCCCTGAAGCTTAAACTTTAGATTCCATTTTTGCAACAAAGAAAACATTTCCCAGACGTTTCAAATCCTCCCATAATTCAGACTCGTGCAGACTCCCCGGTGTATCACCCCCTAATGTAACCGTTGCCCAGACAATGCTTTTGCCTATTTATCACCCGTAATGAAGAACCAAAATGCTAAATGGTGATACAAAATGAAAGAAATATAAGAAATGACACGGCGTGATTGATGTTGGATCCTCTGCAAGCTGGCACGCTGGGGAGCAGAATAAATGGACGTCAAAGATTCCCTTCTGGGCAGAAGCACAGAGGGAAGAAATCTAAAGTACTTTAATGTCTCTGTCTCCATTTTTCACTAACATCCAGACACACACACACACACACACACACACACACACACACACACACACACATCTCCTCCGCCTCATCCCACACTCTTTCTCCCTCTCCTGCTCTCTGTAAAGCTTCAGACTTTTATGTCTGTGCTCGTCATTTGATTTGCAAGCCAAATTCATTCCTCTCCCCTTACATTGTGCTGTAGGGACCCCCCCCCCACACACACACACACACACACACACATACAAACGCCACAAGCTGCACATGGAAGTGGCTCCAGTAACGCTGTTGGCAGACATCTGGAAATGCTTTGGCCCTGTGCTGGAGGTCACTGTCTAGACCAATACAGACCATACTTCAACCTCTGCAATGTGACAAGCCTTCATATATCTCGCCGACCTCGGGTACTGTATGGAACATACACACACACACACACACACACACACACACACACACACCCTCCCTCCCATTTACACACCACACACAACCCTTTACCTCCCCCCTCGCTCCTCTCTTTCCTCTCTGCTCATTTCCTACACTCTAAGGATTATCTGTGTATTAACAGTTTTATGCCCGTATGTTTTAACAGAAAATGTCCATAGAATATGATTCTCAGTCGTATTTCTTTTGTTGTTTACATTTTTGAATTGCATACTTTGTACTCCGACAACATCCTCATCATTTTTGGATTATTTTATGTGAGTTTTGTCATTATTCTTCCACCTTTTGACGCTTCTTCCGCTTTTTTCGACGCTTTGGAAGTTTTTTTTTACGTTTTCAGAAGTTTACTAACCAAGCAGCTTTGTATGACAGAATGGTATGTAGTCCTAACAGAAAATGTTCTGTATTTTGTCTGATTCTGTAGATACACAGACATGTTTGTTTTTTTTGATTACAGGGAAAAGTCCGGTTAGTGAGCTGCCAGACGTTTTCTTTATTTGACAGATTTATTTCTTAGAGTGTACCTAACTCATCCTCTGCTCCGATCCCAACCACTACCTCCTCCTCCTTCTTTTTCTTCTTCTTCTTCTTCTATCCCCTGCACCTCTCGGTGTAAGACAGTATTTCTTTTGTCTCTCTGCTCTTAAAGCCACGTGAGGAGGAGCAGTCGCCAACAACTCTCAGGCCAGATCATTTTAGTCGGAGTAAGGACCGAGATCAAACAGAATCCAGAGTTAGTCTCACACCAAGGATGAGACCATTCTGTCACTCAAACACTGCCTATTAAACCAGCTTTCATGTGGTTTTTATTGTGTTTTGTTTTTAGTGAACTAAATATAATATTTAATTACATATGTGTGCAGCATAACATCTTCAGACATGTTTTTATAGACAGTTATATTTTTACATGTACTACTTTTTGTTTACACAACACATTAATCACTTCTATCATTCAGATTTAAAAGTTACGGCTGACTTTTTCTCTTATTGTCATGAAAAATGCAAAACCAGCAATGTTTTAGTGTTTTTAATAGGGTTACACGTATTTAAAAAGGCTCAGTAATTTCCTTTAACACCTGGGCACTGTATATTTAAACAAATGTAACTCAACAGACGGAAGTAGGTTATTTGTTTGGGACTATTTTCAGCCGTGGATTAACACATGTAATGCTGTGGTGAGAATGTATGCCGCCATGTATGGGATGTGTGGGACGGTGTATGTCGGACTAGTTTTCGCATTGCCAGGCCTTCCTCCACAGAGCTGCGGAGGAGGGTCTGGCTAGTTCACACGGCCTTCCTGGATGCGATATTACGAATTATCTACAGTGCCGCATACTGACGAAAATCTCACTTTTCATGCAGTGATTCACACACTACTATTGGGCAGGGGTCCATGCTTACATGTACAGGTCCTATCCCCTGACCAATCCCCTAACATATGTATGTGTGTATATGTGTATGTATGTGTATGTATATGTGTATATATATATATATATATAAATATATATATACACATGACATATATATGTATATTTATTTATTTTATGTATTTACTTTATTTTTCTAGGAGAGACACCAGGGTAGTTGTGGAGTTGACCTTTTATTTAAAGTTTTTAATTTCCCGCTGTCTTTCCTGTCCAGTGGTTTGCTTCCTGGATGGGAGGAAAACGTGCTCTGGTTTATTGGCATTTCTTAAAACCAATCACAATCGTGATTGGTGCTGGATGGAGCCACGGTGCCTCTGCAAAATAGCCTCTGGAAGGAACTTGTTTTGGTGGAACGTGTACGTTCAAAAGTAGTTTTAGTCGTGCAACAGAAAACTCTGATTGGACAGATAGTCTAGCTAATGAGAAAGCTATATGATACATGCAATAAAACAGTCAAAATATTATACGTTTTAAAAATAAAAGGCATGCCCTTGATGTGATTCACATTTTTTCAGCGTGGCCCTTAGTCAAGTTGAGTTTGACGCCCCTGTATTACCGACCACTCTGGTCCACCTTTAGACTCTGGGCCCCTGTCCTGCTTGTCTTTGTCCTTCATGGCTCCCTTCATCGCCTCCCCCCTCCTCCATTTCTCCCCTTCACTCCGCTAAAAGCGAGCAATGTCATATTTTAAGAGGCCGTTTACACTAAGCTATTTATCTGCACACCCTCGGAGGAGCTAGGCAGGGTGGCATCAGAGATTAGCGGGGGGAAGGCAGACATATTTATTTGGCTGTAACAGCGTGTGGGAATCCAGAGCGTTGGCGGCACCGCCCTTCGTCAAAAAACACTGACCTTGTGTAAAGAGAAGTGTGTTCATGTATCAGATATTACCCTTCAGCGCTGACGTCAGCCTGAAAAAGCTCATTCTGTCACATTAGAGCTGGGCGATGTGGAGAAAATGAAATATCATGGCATTTTAGACCAAATACATTGATATTGCAGCGACATCATAGGGTTGACCTTTGGTGCTTTCCCAAATATTTACACAATGAGATTTTTCATGAGCAATCATCAGTTATGTGGATGTAATGACTAAGTGGTTAAAGACAAATAGGCCTTGGCGCCTGGGTCACTCACCTGGTAGAGCGGGCGCCCATATATATAGAGGTTAACTCTTCGATGCAGCGGCCATGGGTTCGACTCCGACCTGCGGCCCTTTGCTGCATGTCATTCCCCCTCTCTCTCCCCTTTCATGTCTTCAGCTGTCCTGTAAAAATAAAGGCCGAAAATGGCCCAAAAATAATCAAAAAAATAAATAAATAACAGATAAATAGGCCTAAAAAATGTTAGAACAGTGTGGTAAATTCTGAAAATTACATCACTTTACTGTAATAACCTGGAAAAGAGAACACTTGTGTCATATTGTGATATCCAAAATCTAAGACGATATCTAGCCTTATATATCGATGTCACATGTAGTTACATGCATCACATTCATGTATTTATTCTACACAAAACACACGTGTCCCATGTAGACAAAGACGGAGAGACAGAGACAGCGTGAGCAATCGAGAGGATGTGAGAGACCTCCAAACTATTTCCCTCAGCTGTTGGTGTAACAGGCATATTTTTCAGGATGTAGCCGCATGTGGGCCCAGGCCCTGTTTGTCCAGGATGACACCCTTCACATCCATTCATCAACGTCACGGCAGACCTCCACTGACCTTGGGTCTCTGCCTGTGTGTGTGTGCGTGTGTGTGTGTGTGTTTGTGTGTGTGTGTGCAGTCTGGATTTACCCTGCAGAGATCTGAGGAGCAGTTAACCATAGTCCTCAGAAATCCACCGGAGTTTAGAACGGCAAAACAAAGAAAGTCCACGGTAACGGATATCGGGCCTAAATGAGTGAAATCTGGCGGAATTTCCATTGGCAACACAGCAATCCCTGAAATGGAACGTCGTGGATTTAGACCAAAGACATAAGACAAGTAGAGTACTAAGATTTATTGGTCTCGCAGGTTACATTTGTTTAGTGTAGTGACATGTAAGGTGTTGTGTATTTGTAACGAGGATGGCTACTGTACTGCGTAATGACGAAGAAAAGACGGAGGGAGACCCAAGGTAGGAAGGATAATAAGTAATAAAAGTAAAACAGTGATGAAAACGGAGGATGTGGGTGAAACTCGTGGCGCCGTAAATTGACAATGTAACAGCTAGATTCCACCAGCCCAAGCAATCGCAGCCACTCAAGAGAACGCTTGTGATTCCACCCGCTCTGCTCCGCTAAACATACGCACCAGGTCTCATTTTGAAGCATTTTTTGGGGGGGTGTTCAACAGCCCGGGCAGGAAGTGGGGGAAGGGTTAGAGTATCTGGTCAATTTTCATAATTAACGCCCTGTGAAGACTCCCGATCATGAATTACATTACATTACATTACAGGTCATTTAGCTGACGCTTTTATCCAAAGCGACTCCAATTAAGTGCTTTCAACCTGGAACGTACAAACTCCGGACAGCAAGAAGTAAGTGCAAGTACATTAGCTTTAAATAAGTAAAACTACAAAGAGCCATATGAAAGTACAGCTTCAAGAAATATATTATTTATTTATTTTTTATTTTTATATTTATCCGAGTTGTAGTTGGAAGAGATGTGGTTTTAGCCTGCGGTGGAAGATGCGTAGGCTTTCGGCCATCCTGATGTCAATGGGGAGCTCATTCCACCATTTAGGAGCCAGGACAGCAACCAGTCAGGATTTTGTTGAGTGATTGGTTGTCCCTCGCTGTGAGGGGGCAGCAAGCAGGTTGGCTGATGCAGAGCGGAGTGGGCGGGTTGGGCTATAGGGTTTGACCATGTCCTGGATGTATGCTGGGGCTGATCTGTTCGTGGCCCTATATGCAAGTACTAGGGTCTTGAAGCGGATGCGGGCAGCAACTGGTAACCAATGAAGAGAATGGAGGAGCGGTGTAGTGTGAGAGAACTTGGGGAGGTTGAAGACAAGTCGAGCTGCTGCATTCTGAATGAGCTGCAGGGGTCGGATGGCACATGCAGGCAGGCCAATCAGGAGGGAGTTGCAGTAGTCTAGACGTGAGATGACTAGAGCCTGAACCAGAACCTGAGCCGCCTACTGCGTTAGAAGGGGACGTATCCTTCTGATGGTAGTGCAAATCAAGCAACAAATCACATCACTACACTGTTTTGACAACTAAACCAAAGCCACAAATCTTTGATCTGTATCGTTCATAACTGGACTTCATGGAAGAAACCATTTACTTTCATGGTTGAAGCTCAAATATCTAGGAAAAATCACCAAAAAAAACAGCAAAACCTGCAAGTCGGTCAGGCAAAACACTTCTCTTCTAATACGCTCCCGGTATTGTATGAAGCATAGACGGGACTGGGGGAATGCTGCGGTAAGGCCCCTTTCCAGCATGCTGGGGACGGAATGGGGGTGGGGGGTTGAAACATAGGGCTCAGGGTTGGCAGCAGGGGGCAGGACAGCAGAGTCCACCCTGACGTACTATGTCAGTCGAACACATTCTCCCTCTCCCATCGCGTAAAATACAGACGCCTGGTCAGGTGCCTTTGGCGTTTGTTATTCACGTCAAAAGTCTCCTTTAGCATCGGGACTCTTGGCGTCACTTTTTGACGTTCTGGGTCGGGACGTACGTTTAACTGACATGCGGACAGTTAGGTTTAGGAAAAGATGGCGGGTGGGGTTATAAAATTTACGTTTCAGTTACACGCGGGAGAACTGGACATGAGCCCCGGTCTCCTGGGGGAAAGTCCTGTGTTGTTTGACCCATCCACCCCCCCCAACCAACGTCCTTATGCAGCATTTCGGTCGTTCATACTACTCGCTAACGTTGCTGCTTTGCCCGGTGCGATCCATACAGACGGTGATTTTTGCGTCGGTATCTGACGCTGACAGACTCTGACCAAGCGTCAGTATTTGGCGAGTTGGGAGTGAGAACGGGTTGAATCATCAATGGATTTTCTTTTTTAAAGGACACAGGCGTTTTTGGGGCGTGTTCTTCTTGTCTTGGGTGGTAATTTAATTTGTAAAAAAAAAAAACATCTGGTGGAAGGATTCAGGCCAGAGAAGTGGACCAATCAATGGCGACGAGAAGAGAAGCATCTCTTAAGTGATGGGTCTTTATCTGCTCATTTAGTCAAGTAAGAGGTAATGACACGGGGATGTTCATCACCTTGAAGGAGGTGTGAACCTGGTCCTGGTCTGGTCCGTGTGATTGAGAGCCAAACATAGCCAGACATTTGTTACTCTAACATCTTAATGATTTCGCCTTTTAAGGCAAACAAGACTGCAAGTCCCTCCAGGTGACCAGGTGACAGATGGCTGGCCCGGGCGGGGGTCCCTCCTTCTGCACGTTATAGATGGACACCTTGTCTGAAACACACACACACACACACACACAGTCACACACACAAGGAGAAAAAGGCAATTAGGGCCAGTACGGAAGGGAAAAAAAGCTTGATGATGATAGAGTTTTAAGTTCCACGACTTGTCCTGAACATTCCCCTGCTCAAAGAGACACGCTGAGTTTTTTTCCAAGGGCAAACATAAGGAAGATGAATTAGACGGACTTATGCATATCACCAGAAATCAGTTCATTTAAAGGATATGGGGCATTTGATTCTACATGTATATACTGTAGGTCATAGACACACATGCTTCAAATATATGGATATATGTCCACAAAAAGCTTACGACACCAAATGATAAAGCCATTATTCCATGAGAAGAAAAAAAAAACAGCTGCTTGTAAGATCCTGGACAAAAAATGATATGACATATGATCGTGTATGTCAGCAGGAAAAGACTCCAGCAGAGGCCTGGGAGTTCAGTGATAACGGGGGACACAGCAAGCTGATCTTTGGCTGCATCTCTGCTGAACCAACATCTAATGCCGACATCTTCAGAGTTACTGCGTAGTTGCTTTTTTAAAAATTGTTTTCAAAAATTCTAAATAATATAACATGAATCGAACATATTACAGGAAAATATAAATGTATAAATCAGCCTATTTGTGAAAAAAAACAACCTCTGATGATAGGCTAACTGGCCTATAGGTAAGGGAGTCACTAAGGTAGCCATCTACAGATCCAGTTCATCCTAACGATTCACTGGGCCACATGCGAATGGGGGTGGTAGTAACTCAGTCAGTAGGGAGTTGGTCTGGGAACAAGTCCCCATACGGACTGGTGGACTGGTAGCTGGAGACGTGCCAGTTCACCCCCCGGACACTGCCAAGGTGCTCTTGAGCAAGGTACCGAACCCCCAACTGCTCAGGGCACCTTTCCATGGGCAGCTCCCTCACTCTGACATCTCTCCATTTAGTGCATGTATAGATAGCATGTGTGTGTAATTCAGGCCTGTGTGTAATAACAACAGAGTGAAAAACATTGTAATTTCCCCTTGCAGGATTAATAAAATATACATTATTATTACATTATGTATGTTTAACATTTAAACTTTTTATCAAATCATGCCAACAATTATTTTTATAGCTTAGTAAACTATGCACTTAAAAGGTACTGTATAAAGGCTTTGGGCGGCCAACACGTTATTGTTGGCCAAGTTTAATATGCAACTTAGTTTTATACAATATATGTAGTAGGGGGGCCCTGATCTGTCTCTCTATAAAACAGGACAGGGCAGTGGTATCAATCTGAACATCTAATGGTTAACAAGCAAATAAACATTTTTTCCCAACATGTTGAACAATTTTTTGTGAGTTATCTCAAAGAGCAGTGCCTTTTCTGCTAAATCTAACTGTATTCAAGCTGTTCTTCTAGATATTATGTCATACTAAATTGATGTTTCCGATTCATTTTGGAAGAAATGACTTTTTGGAACCAGAACCACGACCACAAACCTTAACAAAGTAACCATGTTACTACAAGTTGGACATATCCAATTGCATTGCAATATCGGATATTGTTCAAAAAACACATAAAAAATACATTGTACACACTGACTGTTGGGCATATAACATTTTGCAACTTTGCACGTTTAGCAAAAACGATTTTTAGTTCTTGTATAAAAAAAACTTAATTTAGGGGGCATTGCATTTCAAGTGTATTTGCTGTTGCAAATTAGAAGTACATGAAGGTACGCTCTGTGAGATAGGCCTGAACCATTTACTGTGAAAGGTCAATTACTTGACACAAAGAATTTAAGAAGAGTTTAAGAATGTAAAGGGTAACCCATTTTTGTCAATCTGGACCCTATTTTCCTGTGTTTTTGATTCTAAGTGAATGATGGGAGCAACAATCTTTGACATTGGTCCAGTATTAAGCGTGAATGCTGGAACCAGCAGCCACAGACCGGGCTGCAATGTGATCCTATGGGGCAAATATGCATCGTCAATTTGGTCCACTAAAAGTGCTCGTTTTGCCACTGACAGGCTCGGAAAGGATCCCTTCAGAGATAGACCTTTAAAACCTCTTTAGGACCTTTCTGTTTAACCAGAAACAGCTCTGAGGTCGCTAGCGCTAAACCCACCAGACTCCATTTAAAAAGCAATACTTTTAGCATGGATAGAGCCAGCATATTTTCACATGTAAATCGGTAAACTATGTGTTTATTTCAACCAAAACTAGATTTGTGATGGTTGGAAAAGTGGAAATACGACCCAGAACATCTTTTCATAGTTTTATTTAGTTTTTGTCAACTTTGAATGAAGTGTATTTTACGATGCTAAAATGACTGGTTATTTACATGGAGTCTGGTGGGTTTAGCGAACGCAATTTCGCAGATGTTTTTAGGTTTAAAAAAAGGATCTTACTCTTTAACAGAAAGGTCAACCTCCTTAGAAATCCTTTTCATAATGTTGTCAGACAACCTGAAATATTAATCTGAGCCTGTCAGTGACAAAACAATCACTTTTGTGAACGTAAAAACAAGCTTGACAATTGTCCTATTAATTGTAGCTTGTTTCTCCGCTGCAGACTGCAGCGATCTCGCTTAATACAGGACCAATGTCAAAGATTGTTGTTCCCATCAGTCACTTAGACACAAAAACATAGGAAGATAGGGACCAGGTTAAAAAAAAACAGTAGTTACCCTTTAAGAATTGAATTAGTGAAAAAGAGATGCATTGGTTACATTTTTCTTGTGCATGATTCATGAGTATTCCCTTCATTTATCTTACAATATCTTGGTAGCATTTTCAGCAGTGCTCACAGAAACAAGCTCTGAGTTAACTCTGTGGCCTCACGGGCTTCTAGTGCCCATCAGAAAACTGAAATGGAAAGGACTAGAATTCAAAGTGCCAAAAGTTTGCTTTGTTCAATTAAATTAGAGATCCTGATTATTTTTGATAATCAAAACGTCTCTTGAAGAGGCTAGCGTGGATGTTTTCATCAGTGTGCTGTCCTATGAGAGCATCTCTCTCCTTCTCCTTCCCGCTCCTCTCATCTCTCCGGGTTTCTGTGTGGAATTGAGAGCCATTTGACAGACGCATTGGATGAGCCTGAGCCTGATAGATTAAGTGGGAGCCCACAAAAGAAAATCAAAATATTTGTATCTTGTAAATCTTGATCTTGATTGTCTTTTAATCTAGAAAGTGTATCAGAAAAACCTTTGTGTTGATTTTGAAGAATGTAGAAAGTTTGTTTAAACAATCAAAAATGTCATCAAATAAAACCCCAGAAAATCAAGTTCAACAAAAGCTTCACTTTGCCGAGAAAAGTTGTAAGTCAAGAGGAGGGAAATGAAATGCTTTTGGCAAGTTTTGAGCCCCCCGGGGGTGTAAATCACGCTGGTGCTGACCTGTATATTAGCTCTTTATGCCGTGTTTACGACCGTAGACAAATCAGTTAGCCCGCAGGATATTTACACCCGGTCCCTGACAGCCTTTCTTAGCTTCAGTGGTGCTTAAGATCACTGCGGGACAGCATGATGGTTAACCCTTCTCGCCCCACCCCGACTCACCCCCCAGTACATACACACACACACACACACACACACACACACACACACACACACACACACACACACACACACACACACACACACACACACACACTCTCCCAGGGTCCAGTTATTTATGGTATGAGTGTACAGCCACCTTCCGTCCAATTAAAGCTGAGTGCTGGCTTTGTGCAACCCCCTGTTCATCATGTCCCTCACAGGGGCTGTTGGGAGGAGGGAAGATGGGGTGGTGGTGGGGGCTGGGGGGATGGGGGGGTGAATGTACTCTAACTTTCCCTCTGACCTGCTCTCTGGGGGTCTGGAGAGTCTGGGTTTAAGGGAAATGCCACTGGATTTTATCCTTCAAATATATTATTCCCATAACAGTGCAATTTGTAGAGTCTGAAGGCAAAGGGAAAATCAGGCCGATGCATTATTCTCCTACAGCAGGTATTGATCCAGAGAAGGTTCTGTATGGATATAACAATATACAATAATACAATATTCCAAAAAAGATAATGAAAACACTCCACCAACAGTACTGGATGGGAGCAATTAGAGCTACTACTAACACTACTACTACTACTAATACTAATACTATTAATAATAATAATAATAATAATAATAATAATAATAATAATAATAATAATAATAATAATAACTTAATATACTTAATATATACTTAAGATGAAGGTACTTGAGTTTTATTTTATTGTATGGTCTTGCATATCGTAGTTACTGTGTCATCTTGATTTTTTTCTGGATGGGTGGTGATGACGAAATTATATTTTTTGTGTGTTGTGTTAGGGTGAGCCTGTTGTGTCAGCCTGTTGTGTCAGCCTGTTGGGTGAGCCTGTCAACGGCTGTTTCCAAGATGAAGAAGTTTTCCTTTGGGCCAACATGGATGAGAAGTCCTACATGACATTGTATGGTTTACGGTTACTCTCAAATGTATCATCTGGTGTTAACCGTGTTTTGATGGAAGCTACAGTAACTAGAGGGGTCAAAGGTTATATGACGGCCACCAAACGAAACGTCCTGTGTCACTGATTAAAATGACTTCTCTGGGTTTGAACATTGTCCGAAACATTCGGGATAACGTAAGAACACAGTATATATATAGTTCACATTTTAATGCAGACATATTACATATTATGGGCCCTATCTTGCACTCAGCACAATTGCCTTTGTACACCGATGCATGTATCATTCCTATTTTGCACCCGACGCACAGCGGAATTTTCCCTCCACAGACGCATGTCGGTAAATTAGGGAATGTATTTGCGCTCCCGGGGGCGGTTCAGCGAAAAGAGGAGGCGTGTTCCGGCGCAAACGTTATGTGGTCCTATTTTGCAGTTTCAGAAAACAATTCCGCCACTGACCAGGAAAAACCTGGTCTAAAGTCAGTGCTGCTAGTCTAAAGTCAGTAGCGCGTTATTCAGATGCTATTTTAGGGGCGCATGCTTGGCCATAATGTAGCGTGTACACAACGCGCATACACTTCTCTCATCTACAGCAGTTCCCATTTTTGAAAACCATACATAATTACAAAGAAAAATATTACTGAAAATGCGCTTCATGTGTTTGGATAGGTCAGGAGGCATTTTACAGTACAGTCCTCAAAAAGTCCCAGCATTCTTTGTGGCTTGTTGTGTTTTACACATTTCCATGAATCATGGATGTGTTGATGACATAAATGAGGAAATATTAGAGGACTTAAGGAGACATGATGTTGAACTACGGAGGGATTGGACACTCCGGCGGAATCTGGTCCGGGAGTAATGCGCGATGCGCTCCTGGTGGAGCGGGTGGACGGAGATGGAGTGGGGGGGGGAGGAAGGGGCACAACAGGTGCAGGTGGTGCGTTTGGAGGCCCACGCTCCATGGCTGCAGAATCCTCTCCAGACTTGAGGAGATGCGCCCGAGAGGAGCAGCAACATCACCACCCGGTCAAGACGGGCATTTATTACTTTGCCGCATCCTGGACAGCTCCCGCTGGCGTGCGCCAGGAAAATCCGCCGTCATAATAGCAATCCGCCATGGAACAAGCGCCCTGCTCTTAAAGGGAATGAGAGATGACGCTCTGATTGGTTATTTTCACGTTACGCCCAAACCACACCTAGCTACTTCAGACCAACCCATTTTAGATTTGCGTCGGGCGCAAGAGTCATTTATCCCGCCGGTATCATAGCAACAGCGCCCAAGATTCACCCACAAAGCTACTTGCGTTTCGCGTTTCATACTTGCGTTTCAGATCGTTAAAATAGGGCCCTATATCTTATAAGTGCTCAGACAGAAAATGGAGATTTCAACAATCCCATAAGAACCAAGCAAACTCTATCTGCTGATGATGGTCATCTGATATGACTGAAAGCTCCAGAAGAGCTACTAAATGGACCTTGTGATGTGATTGTTTTGTTCTAAATGTTCTTACAGTCTGTAAAATCCATGGAAAAGACCAAAACCAACAATGCCTGACTTCATCTTTCAATACTTTATGACTGAAGACGTGGATCTTTAAAAACAGATCCCAACTACACTCAAAAAAATGATTCAAGGCCTTAGAGGTGACACATTAAAATATAATTTGCTTTATTTAAATATATCTATTTAAGATCATATGTATATATATTTAAGTGGTTTAACTAAAAATATATTAATAGCTCCACCTATGAGATTGATTTACGTTAGATCGCCTAAAAAAAGTCTCATACGGGACCGCCCTTTGCGCATGTGCGAGACAGCGTGCCCTTTGCGCATGTGCGAGACTGTGCGCGCTCTTTCCGCCTATTTCTGGCTGCAACCATCTCCAACGCCAAATTTGGAGGACGCTGCAAAAATAAAAAAGGGGAAAATCCACTACTTGGTAAGTGTTCATTTTCTGTAGTAGATTAGAAAGTATCTAACTGTCACATAACGTTAATTCTGTAATACTGACCGAAATGTGTGCAACAGAGCTGAATTTCACTCTTCAGAGTTGAAGGGAGTTGGCTGGCTAACGTTAACTTTTGGGCTAGCTAGCGAGTGCTAATTTTAGACTTAACGTTACTGTTTATTGACAGCGTTAGATGCCACATTGACTCTTTGGTTAACTTATTTGTTGCTCTTCGTTAGCGCAATATTGGACCGGGCAAAACTGGCCTGTAGACAAAGTGTGTGTGTGTGTGTGTGTGTGTGTGTGTGTGTGGTGTGTGTGGTGTGTGGTGTGTGGTGTGTGTGTGTGTGTGTGTGTGTGTGTGTGGTGTGTGTGTGCGTGTGCGTGTGTGTGCGTGTGTGTGTGTGCGTGTGTGTGTGTGTGTGTGTGTGTGTGTGTGTGTGTGTGTGTGTGTGTGTGTGTGTGTGCGCGCGCGTGATGGCGGCGACGACAACCATTTATCCGCCCGGGCTGCACTGGGCAGCTGCGTATTTTCTGGCGTGTCATAGGGGTATGTGGCTCGGTAGGTGCAGTTAAGCCGCCTACAGTTCATCCCATGGATGTATTAAGAGAACGCGGTAAACCTGCTCTACGCTGTGTGTGTCTTAAGTTTCCTATGGGGAGAGCTGTGCAGATATCTTTGATGAAGCGCTAACTTTTGTGTCTTGCACCACTCAGAACTGCCGCCAAGCGCTGCGCTTAAAGTTAAAATTATTTCAACTTTGACCTCGTTGGTGTTGACCTTTTTAAAGGCGCAATGATGAGCTATAACGTTACTTGCTCTGTGCTTTGCCTCTGTGCTGATGGGCAGGCGTTTGGAGCAGAAGCAAAGTTTAGCTGTGAAATTGTTAGTCTGTCAGTAGGCTTACATTCAAAATGATTGTATTAATTTAACAATTTTGGCATATTCCACAATATTTAGTGTTAACAGTTTATTCTATTTTTATTATCATATTCTCCCGATTCCATCTGAGTTTTCTACATCACAGAAATCATAGGGCCGTATTGTAGGTTGAAGGTGTATGTAGGTGTGCACTAAATGTGTTTGACTATAATTAATAATTACTTTTATTTTGATATTTTCTCCATTGCTCACACCTCTAATATATGTATCTCATCTTTTTGCAGTTTAAGTTGTAAAGCAGCTTGTGGCAACCTCCTAGGGATGGTAAGTAAAATATTACTTGCTCAATGCTAGCACAAGCTGATTGGCATCATTGTAATTTGTTCAATGTGATATGTGCTAATTCTCTTTATTCTCCTTTTTTATTCTCCTCTTCAAGAGCAAAGGAGGAGTGAAGGGGCAGAGGATTAAGGAAGTCCTGTCTATCACAGATTTGGTTAGTTGAAATTCATATAATGTACCTTTTTTTGGTTTATTGGTGGTTATTGTAAGGTTTTCTTGTCCATAGATGCTTATTTAAAGGTACTCTAAGCAATGTCACACGTTTTTTAGGCTACAAATTTTTTTTGTCACATTTAGTAAACATCTCACTATCCGCTAGCTGCCTGTCCCCGGAACACACTGTTTGGACCACAAAAATATAACAAACCGTGTTCCAGCGTTCAGCCAATAATACGGCAAGAATGATTTGCTTGATTTGCAAGCACAGAAGGTGGATACAGGATGAGGAGGAGCGAGCTAGTCTTTGTTTTGTTTGAAAATACTGCGAACATCAACAAGAATAACGTCACCCAACATCGCTTTAGAGCACCTTTTTAATACGTTTTGTTTTTACTTGTATAGTGCTTTTATCCAAATACTATGTTATTTCATTCACACCAATGGCTATGTAAAACATGCAAGACAACTACAAACTTGCTTGCCGGGGCATTTAGGGGTTAGGCGTCCCTGTTTAGACTGAAATGACCCTCCAGAGGCCTGTACCTACGGCAAGATCAACTTGTCCTGGATCTCTTTCAGTAATCCGGCTTCACCAAACCTAACAACCGCGGCGGTCCTGCATAACCTGTACCCTACGACGCCGGTTATCAACTAGTTCAGTCAACTCAGGGTTTCCCATTCCAGCGGGACCGCGCTGCCATATAAAGAGAGGCGGTGTTTGCACACCGACCAATCGCGCAAACATCTACCAGAGCCGCATGTTATATATAAGAAAATATAAATAAAAATATAATATAATTCTCCATAAATATGAAGAACACAGACACGGTTTTACAGGGAAAACGCACATACAGTCACTGCTTCCTAAAACAGGAAGGAAAGCAGGTATAAAGAATAAATAAATAGCCGACGCTGTAGATGTTTAAATCACAACGCTTATTAATATCACTTCCTCATCAGTCAGGAAGATCTGACCATAATTACACTTGTGCTTTCCATAAACTGTTGTTGCTTTAGCCTGTTATTTCAGTTGCAACCCTGGCAGTGGGAAGGCGATCGTGAGAGCAAATAAAAAATATAAAAACATAATTCAAACCGATGTGTACATTGGCTACCCGCGGCGCAAGAAGCTGATATGTAATTCCCTCCCATTAAAATATATAGGCTATATTTCATAAAAATACCCATGTTAACGGGGTTGTTGGTCTCTCAATGTTTTAACTTTTATGAGCACACCCTCTCTCCCCCCCTCTCCCCCCCTCTCCCCTCTCTCTGCACCGAGCTCCGCCTGATCTTCTTTAAAGAACGGACGCCGTTATCAATCGACCTATTGATTGTCGTAGGCGGTGCTTTTACACCGGTTGATCTCTGATCTCCAACTTAACCTGCTCCTGACTAGGTTAGGTGTTCAGCATGAGTTACCACGGCGATTGAACCCGATAACAACTGATCCACCTTCGGTACAGAAAATCCTGGGTTGAGCCTTAAGTTAGCTCGTTAACGCCAAATCCTGCTTCCGTAGTACAGGCCTCTGATCTTTAGACAACCAGCTCCTTCCCGGTGCCACCGTAACAACCACATTTGACTAAATTGTTTTTTTTTACCCCTGCTTCAGTGTGACAACATCAACACCAGGAGGGAGTGTATCCTGAGAGGCCTCATCATCTACCTCAATGAAGATCCAGACACCTTCTTCAAAGAATATCTGGTAAATTCATCAATATGTTTGTCATGTAGTGTTGAACAGTTACTCCCTCTTACTTCTTCCATGGCGCTTCATTTATAATGACAAAGCCCTATGGTGCACCATTCCCACCAACAATATTGTAGGCGATGGGAAATTTGATATACGCACAAGCAATTAGTGTATTTTTGGTTGTGTTGAGAACTGTGCATGAAGTCCACTTCTCAAGTTTAATTTCTTATTTGTGTGTGTGTGTGTTTTATCCATCGCCTGTGGAGCCCTGCATCACTGTGTCTGTCCCCCTATTTGTGGTGTTTTCTCTGTTTGTGGTATTCAGGCACTTGCGACTGAGGATGCAGAAAGGGACTCTAGCAACCACAGTCGCGGGGATTTATGTGATCCAAGAGAGATGGGGATCAGGAGCCTGAGGACATTTGTGTTGTGATTGAAGGCATCAAAGTCCTGAGCAACTTGGGCAGTGTCATCATGGGCGCGTCCATGCTTTTTGGGCTCATTTGCCCTTGATCTGAGTTTTCCAGACAACCTCAAATACACCTGAAGTTTTTCCAGAAGATCATAATGAATTTGGATGGGCACAAGCTGAATGCAAAGATACAACAGCTGAAAATCAAGTTGTTTGCATAGAACTAAACCACGTGACAATCTACCTTGATGGAGGGTTTAAGACTGAGATTACTTGGGCTTGGACAAGTGTTTACACCCAGAAAGTTTGGCCATTTCACCTCTCCATCATAATTTGTTGACTCTACCTCCTTTTATAAAATATTGTGAATGTTTTGTGATCTTTTTTTCTATTTTTTTTTTCTTTTGCTAGTCTTAATAGTGGTCCACAATATTTTTTTCTGTTACCAGCTATGATAACACACCAATCACCAATGGTAGTTCAAGGCAAGCAATTACAATACTTATCCAATACAGAGTTTTGCCAGTGCATTCTATACAGCTACGCGCAGGGTGTCAAACTCAACTTCACTAAGGGCCAAACTGGAAAATGAGAATTGCATTAAGGGCCAACATGTATAGTTTATTGACATGCTTTTATTATTTTACATTTATATACTTGTGTTTTATCTAGTAAAAAAGTGAATATGTTGATATTTTTGTTTGTTTAAAGATGCCCTCCAGACATTAGTATTAAGATGCATACAAATTTGCTTGGAACAATAATTTCTGCCTTGTTTTTTATTTCATTTTTTTTTAATTCAGAAAAAGTATACTTTTCACATGTAAAACCTTTTAAAGGGCAATTTACTCCTACCTCATTAGAATTTCCAAAATCTATGAATTTGCACATTTATAAAGTCTTCCTGCTGGATGCAAGATGTCCAGAGGTGCAGTAACATGCACATGTTATTGCATCTGTTACATGCATGCAGTACTGCACACCCATGTTCAGTGTATGTGCACTTTACAGCTTCAAGTTTCTACATCACATTAATATTAATTGAATACTGGATCAGACTTGAATTCCAAATTAGTTGCGATATCACAAATCATGCCAGTAGGCCTGCCCCTTTAAAACTGGATTTTCACTGAGCTTGGAGAAAATTTCCATTTTTGGCAGATGAATGTGAAAACAGACTTTTGTGTCTCAAACTCGAAGTAGAATAGATGACACTTCAGTGATCCACACAAGGGAAGTTCACATTATCGCAGCTATGTTTCGTGAGCTGTGGTAATATGTGAATGTCCCTTGTAGGGATCAATAAAGTTCATTCTATTTTACATCACAAAAACATTTTTGAGTGGAGGGGCTCTTTAGTAAAAGATGTTCAAATCTTAATTTATTTCAATAAAAAAGCGTCAATCAGGTTTGTCTCGTGAATGTTAATGGGGGATCAAATTAATTAAATTTATATATTTAATAATTTCCTTTCCAATAATTATATACATTTTGAGTTGGACAAATGTAAATCAATTTCATTTAGCTAATGTAATTATTTCATTTCAGCTGAATTTGATAAAAATTCATTAAGCTAACTCAATGACATACTGTTGTATCTATTTGATAAAAATAATGTAGGCTCACTCATTTATATTCTGTTGTATCTATTTGATCTAAATGAGTTAGGCTAACTGATTTACATTCTGTTAAATGGATCTACTTAGTTTGAGTTGGGGCTACATATATTTATTGGATGGAAATCCTGCCCACAATTTAATTGAGTTCATCCAATGAGTTATTTTTTTGAGTGTATATTGAAAAGGCAGAGCCATTTCCTGAAAATGTTTAGTAAACATACCTCAAACAGAAGAAAGTAGTGCATTTATTAGGGGTTTTCAGCAGCAGATTATTACACATTTGAACATGTCGACCCCTCTCTCTTGCTTCTATTGGAAATGTACGTAAGCGGCCAATAACAAACAGATGGAGTAAATGACCCATGCAAAGACCTTCTGCTTTAATCCCATTGGTTTGGTTTTTATACAGACAATGATATTAGCAGATGTTTTTGTCCTGTACAGTACGGGTCTATCGGCTCTATTTGTACACCTTTGTGAAGCCAGCTTATATACACATGCAAGCAAATTTTTTTACATTATGTCATTAAGTGCATCATCAAATACACATTATGTAAATTCTCCATTAATATAGGCTTTTATATGCATTCAGATGTGAATTTAATGCTTCAGAGACACAAGCCTCTCCGGCAAAAACAAACCCATGTAAAGACAGCAGGACGGAGTAAAGAGCCGCAAGTGAGTTGGCTCACTGACAACTAAATGTAGTCAATGGTATGGTTTACATTTTGAACTACCTTGTAATCTGCAAGTCCCTTTATCATTTCAAGTGTTAATCGTAACAAACATTTTGTTAGAAATGACAATTTCATTTTGAAGCAGCAGTGCGTCAGTTTGTAAGGAACTGGATTGCCACTTTGGGTAGCTCTGATACAGCATAGCACTTATTCAAGCTTGGAGGAGCATATCATATGTCCACTTGATCAGGAAGTGCCTTCACTGAAACCTTAACATTCACAGTATCCCATTCTTTCTGGTTTCTCTTCAACATGCGCCCTCCATCCCCGAGACTCTCTCACTATGTAGAGAACAATTGCCCCTTTGTGTGGAGAAGACAGGCGTTTTTTAGGTGAACACAGCCAGTCAACCTTCAGACCATTATAAAATCAGCATGCTGTCTGCTTTATGCTTTAGCAACCGGAAATCCACATAAACAATGCAAGGCCTACCTCACCCTGATGGCCCGTTATGTACAACTGACAAAATATATTACCTACAATGAATACTGATAACTTCTGCTAACGGGAGATATTCGAATATATATATATATATATATATATATATATATATATATATATATATATATATATATACGTGCCGTCAAACAATACAGGACCTTCACCCAGGAGTCCAGGGTTAGTGTCCTATTCTTGTAGCGTGTGCCACAGAAGCCTACATTTTATAACCCCACCCATAATTTTTTTTTGACCCAGAGTATCAACAGTGAAGTCAAGAGTCCCGAAGCAAAAGGAGACTTTTAGCGTGAATAACAAACGCCAAAGGACGCCAAGATACCCGAAGCTAAAGGAGACTTTCAGCGTGAATAACGAACGCTAACACACACATGACCTACCGTCCGTATTTTACGCGATGGGAGAGTGATAATGTGTTGGACTGACATACTACATAGGGCAGAGAACAATAATAGTACCAGTACTACAATACTGCAACGTAGCACTCTAAATAAAAAACCTTGATAGGGATGATGATGATGCACACAGGAGCTCGTCAGAGACTGCAGGGCCAGACCAGTAGGAAAACCTGACTCTCCAGTTCAACTTTTTAATGACAATAAATGGACAGATGGCTCGTCCAATAGGCTTCCTGGCAGCGCTGAGGTGAGAGGTCGTTTCCCTCCATGCAGTGAGGGGGATAATCAGAGCTAATGCCGAGCGGCCTCACCGCCTGCACATATATCACAGTGACACGCTAAAGCTGAGCTGCAGAGCACCGGAGGGCACGGCCCACGCTGGGAGGAGGCATCACAGCTCTGAGCGTGTCAGCACCATAACCTGGACTCTGGAGGCTGCAGATGGATCAGTATTCCCCCCCCCCCCTTCCTTTGACTCATGTGCTCCTTTTTCCCAGGCTTCTTTTTCAGAGTCGTCTTTCTCGCGCCTTCTCCGTTTCAGTCTGCATTTTCTTTTTGCTTCTCTGTGCGCCACAGAGGCCAAATGGAAGTTTAAAAAAAAGACGGATCCCAATCATTCCTCATGTTCCGCGTTTAGTTTCTCACAAATACGCCTGGACAGTATTGTATGTCAGGAAATAGACTAAATATCCAGATTATTAGCATTCCCCCGTGTCACCGTTACCCACACACATAAACAAGTGCTTTTCCGTTAAACCCTCGAACTGCAAAATGCATTTACACAGAACATAAAGAAAATACACAGCGTTCGCCGAGCCCACTGTTTGCCAAACAATCCCCTGGTAATCTCCCGGAGAAGGCAGCAAACATGTCTGTTCCTCCAGGGGTGACTTAGGACTTTCAGCCCCGGCGAAACTCTGGTGGTCTCAGGTGTCAGAGTCAGAGAGGTGATTACTGCGGGATGACCGAGAAATGGATGCTGGATGTATTTCTTTTTATTACATTTTTATGAATTTATTTGCACACTAACACTAAAAATGTCATTTCTGATTTTGGATGTCTACAAGTACTTTGGTTGTGGATTTTATATAAGCCGTTATACAGGTTTCTACCACACACTCGCATGTATTTTTGTATTTTTTCAATGTAATTAGATTTTTATGTTCTGTGAAACAATTAAACTAAACTAAACTAAAGTCGGCATGAGGCTCAAACATGTATGGCTGAATGCCTCCGCTGTTTCTAGCCATCAGCCATCAGCCTAGCACAATTAGCAGTGGTGGGTGGGGCGCGAGTCCAGATCCACAATTTCTCAATGAGGGAGAAAGAGTAGATGTGCTTCCAGCCCCTTTTCAGAATTAAAAAAAAAATATGTTTATGTGAGGAAAAACAAAATAGAAATGATAGCAGAGTATATTTACATAATCTAAAATGTGTCTGGAGGGGGCATTTAAGTTTATTTTCATGTATAGTTTGAGTTCAGTTGTTTCACTATTTGCCTGTCAATGCAAGTGCCGAATCTGTGTGTGTGTGTGTGTGTGTGTGTGTGTGTGTGTGTGTGCGTGTGTGTGTGTGTGTGTGTGTGTGTGTGTGTGTGTGGAGTCAGGACAGGCCATCTGACACCTCTCTGGGACACACACATTATCCATCAATCATATCTGGGAAATGAAATGTCTCTCTTTGCCGCTGTGGTTTAATTTGACACAGTAAGCAACACACACACACACAAACAAACACACACACACACACACTCACACACACACACACAAACACACATTTGACCTCAGTTTCATCATGCTACAATGCCATCTCCTCTCTCACCCTGCCTGCATTCTGTATCCCATGATTATTCCCTCCATTTTCTCTCTCCCTTGCGCATTATACTCACTGACATCATTCTCTCCATCCTGATCTCTCTTCATTCATCTTTTTTACTCCTCTTTCTCCCTCCCTTCCAAATCTCTCTCTCTCTCTCTCTCTCTCTCTCTCTCTCTCTGTCTTTCTCTTCTCAGGCACCAAAGTACCTTAATTTTCCTCCTTTTACCCTTCTTTCTTAACTTCCCTTTCACTCTATCTTTTTCTTTTTCTCCGGGCACTCCTCCCTCACTTCTTATTTACCTCTCATTCACTCATTCATCCCTTCTCTTCTTTCCTCTTCTCTTTTTTCTCTCCTTTCCTCATCCTTCCTCTCCTCTCTCTTCCTGTCATCTATTTTTTCTCTTCATTCCTCCTCTCCTCTCATCTGCGGTTCAGTGAAACAAGCTGTCAATGCCAAAGATGACTGACGAGTCAAGGTGGACCGGACTATTCCCCCCTCTTTGTCACTCAGACAGTGTGTTTGTGTCTCTGTTTGTGTGGGTGTGTGTGGGTGTGTGCGTATGTGCATGCGTGTGCTTGTGTGTGTGTGTGTGTGTGTGCATGTGTATGTGTGTGTGTGTGTGTGTCAGCAGGGCGATGGGTAATAACACTGACACAGCAGTCTCAGTATGAGAGGCGAGTATCGCCTCGGCGACAGCTGATGATTAGATTGCCTAGACTCAATCAAAAAGCGGATGTTGTCTTCAGCGGTCGACGAAATGATTCTGCCTCTTGTGTATCTCCAAAAGAAAACTCTTTTGGAACGAGCATATAAAAGAGCGCCAATAATTAATTGAGGAAATAGAGATAGAGTGGTAGTGGCGGGAAGGAAAGGGGGGGATTACAACCAAATGTCACTGACAATTAATTTTCCATCGCACAAAGGCAGAAAATGAAGAGAGGCGTAATCTGTTGAAGTCAATCAGATCCTAAATCCCCGTGACAAGCGCTATCTGTGATTAAGTGGCTGCTTCCATGCCAAGGTACCTTAATTAATCTATTTTACCTTGTCATCAGTTTTGCTTCCTGCGAGTCGTTAGGAAGGTACCTTTAATGGAATAACGAGCTGCCGTTTAGGAGATCCGAGCCTTCCATCACCATAAACGTCAGTCAGAGGGAAACCGAGGGGGAAACCAAGGAGAAGAAGTGGCCTCGGCCCAATCTATCTGCTGGAGCTGGAGAAACATACAGTAACTCATCTTTCACTTAACACCACATCACTTTGTCACGGTGCGTCATCTTGACTTTCTTTTAGAGATGTTCCGGGGGAAAGGCCTGCGATTCTGCCTAAAATGTTGGTATCGGTATCGGAAATGACTTATGCACTCCGATACCACCCAATTTAGCCCCGAAGAAAATCTACTTTAAAGTAGTTTATTTATGGGGGTTTTCCGTTATAAATAAAAGAAAGCGTTCATTGTGTTTGTTCATGTTTCACAAATAGTTTAACCTGAGCCAGACTGAACAACAAAGAGAGCAATCATATCACATCCATACAGGGATAGTAGTATACAGCTGTTAAAACATAAGAAAATATATGACACACTGGTACCGGATCGGTACCCGGTATGGGCCAAAGTTCAGTTATCGGAATCAGTATTGGAAAGCCAAAAATTGTATTGCACCATCTATACTTTTTTCATAAAAGATGTGTCTTTAGTCTCTCGGGAGTGTCATTTTCCTAAAAACTATCACTCACTGGTAAGTTATGCGGTACTTGTTGCAAGGTGTTTGCCCCAGATAAGTCATCACACCCATCGCTCCCCCAGAAAACTCCCAGCCAACGCGGTGATGAATCGTCCATTGTGATTGTGCGTCATCAGTCTTATACATGACATGCAAACTACAGGGGCTCACAAGCTGGGATGCATTAAAGAAGCCGATTGACCCACCACTGGTTTTACACACACACACACACACACACACACACACACACACACACACACACACACACACACACACATTCAACACGTTCTATGTCTAAACACACACTAATGGGTCTTTTTTGTCTCACAGAACATGAGAAAGGGATTCAACGGTGCTTCTTTAACTCCCATCTGGAGGCATTTAAACAATAAAACGGTTTAGCAGCAATGAGAGGAAACCTGTTCCAGTCCGAGTTCAGCTTTATTTACCCTGCTTATCTCTCCTCTAGAATCAACACAGCCAGGCCCCGAGCTGCACTGTTTATTCAAATGGAGCGAAGAATAATACAGCTCCAGCCATCAACTCCAGAAGCCTGAAGTCATTTGTGTGTGTTGGGTGTTTTCTAATGGCTTTATATTCCAAACCCTTGACTTTTGTCCAACCTCTCACCTGCCAAAGTGATATCGTACGAAAACGTATGCACGTCAATTCGTATGACATCGTAAGTTTAGCTGATTCGATAAAGTTTAGCCAACAAAAGTTGACTGTCATGCAGCTGCGACAGTTCATTTTAGACCTCAAATTGACTAGTTACCAAGACTAGAAAAAATGATTGTGGTTTGGGTTAAAACAGTGCTCCCCTTTAAGAAGTACTCCTGGGACACAAACACTAATTTCCTGAGTGAAAAAACTTCTTCCAGGAAATAAAACTCTGAAAGCCCTGTGTTTTAGGATCCAACCATCCACCCCGATTTTTGCAGTCCCATAAAGTGGCAGTTAATGTGGTTCATACAGTTTGGGTTCAACTGGGGGGGTTGAGATCTCCAACTATCTAGGGAGGCCCTGGGACATGTCTGCATATATTGAAAAAAAGCGGCAAAAAAAACATTAAATTCTTTTGAAGAAACGTCGAAAAAGGCGTCCATTCGCTCTCTCTTATACATTCCTTTTTGTGAAGTGCTAATTATCTTTCTAAATGTACAAATAAGGATGCCTTAACACAATTATATAGATATAGATCTGTTTATAGCTGACAATAATCATTTAACCCAAACATTTTCCTCTCTGCTGCTTTTGTCTATAAAAAGTATCTAATTTTAAAAGCAGTTAGAACACTGTAGCCTGTACTCCTATGTTAACATTAACATTGGTTGCTTTGATAAATTAGCTTGGTGGCTAGTTAGCTAGCTAATGATGCAAATTGCTCATTAAGTGTAATGAGTCTTGTTGTGGAGTGAAGACTAGGATCAAGGAAGGCATTTGTCACAGTGAAACAAATCACCTCAGAATAACAACCATGTGTAGCACATTTGAGATGCCTCTGAATGAACTCATTCTTGGCACTCATATGAGTATTATGTTATGTGCCAGCAGAATCATGACTAACATGAAAAATCTGCTTAGAGGATATATTTGGCTTTCAATAGGTTTTATAATTAGGGCTCATTGCTAAAATAACATCCTCCAATATTGTTGTTATAATATATTTAATTTTGAGTAAAAACAATTAAATACAAGGCATGTATGGGGTCCCAATAATCAGAAAATATTTGAGAATATTTTCAGACAGTTACCTTCCTCTTTCTTTGTGTTGGCGTTTTAAACTCTGGTGGATTTGTGAGGACTATGGTTAACTGCTCCTCAGGTTTCTGCAGGGGAAATCCAGACAGCTAGCTAGACTATCTGTCCAATCAGAGTTTTCTGTTGCACGACTAAAACTACTTTTGAACGTACATATGTTCCACCAAAACAAGTTCCTTCCTGAGGCTATTTTGCAGCGGCAGCAGGAATTCGTCTGGCGCTTAGCACTGCCCATGACAATTGTGATTGGTTTAAGGAAATGCCAATAAACCAGAGCATGTTTTTCTCCTATCCCGGAATGCTGTGTGGACTAGCCAGACCTTCCTCCACAGCGCTGTGGAGGAAGTTCTGGCAAAACGAGACTGCTTGCTTCCTAATAACCGAGACATGGCCTGGGACCTGAGTTGGGTTTGGTCCAAATCCCATTGTCTAATGGGTTGTTGCAGATCTTGGATCTGTGTGTGAATATATAATCCCCAAAGTGGATCCAAGTAGACTCTTTATCAAGAAGACTCTCTGTGGAGTGTCATATTCACTACAGGAGACAGACATGATCTGTTTTGCATGTTCTCTATTGGCTTTCTCTATTGGCTTACCTGACAAGGTTCCACCTTGGCAACCTGAGACAGGTATTTGTACTCACAAATAAAATGTAATTCTTTTTCTGACTGGGCAATCAGAAAAATAATTACATTTTATTTATAGTGTCAGATCATAACATAAGTTATCACAGGACACTTTACAGATAGAGTATGTCTAGACCACACTCACAATTTACAGATACCCAACAATTCCTACAAGCATTTGATGCGACAGCGGCGAGGAAAAACTTCTTTCAGACAGAAACCTCGGACAGACCCTGGCTCTTGGTTGGCGGCCATCTGCCTTGCCCGGTTGGGAGAGAGATACATAATAATAGTTATAATAATAAAAGTTTATGTATTTTTTCCATTCATCGAATTACCTGGATTGATACAAAAGCACCAGTAATGTATTTTTCTGTCACCCAGCCACAAAGCTTCTCAGGCTACACTAAACTACACATGTCTCATACAGACCTCCCTGGAGCTTCACATACTTTGGCGACAACTGTAGTATTTTTTTTTCAGGATCTTGGTCGTGGGTCTGCTCCAGTGTTGTGGTTCTAACTGATAAGGCTGGCTGAGGAAGTCCCATCCCAGCATCAGAGGGCCAGAGAGGAAACAGGGGGTCAGCCCGTGGAGTCAGATAAACGATGTCCATAACTCCAGCCTCAAAACTCTGCCTGCCAAAATGCAAGCACTCCCTCCTTGTCAGGTCCAATCATAACATAAAGTCAGAGAGAGGAGGGGAGGGGGGGCATTTGAGTTGCATTTGCAAAAATCTGTAGCAATATTGCTGACAGCAGTCAGACTAGAAAAACAGGACCATTATAAAAACCATTGACATCAGATGAGAGCTCTCTCTGTCTCCCACCCTAAATTAATCATTCATAGTTTCAGTCTAATATTCTCTTGCGATGTGTAGAATCTTGGAGTCTTGGGAGTGCTGGCCGATACAGTGCAATATGTTAGGAAGGAGACGCATCACTTTGATAAAACACTGAATTCACGCAGAGAGAGCAGACATCAGTTAGCCATGGCGTTCCACAAGGCTATTCTATTCACCTTATTTATGCTTCCTCTAGGCAATATTATTAGGAAACTCAATTAACTTTCACTGTTATGCGGATGACACCCAATTATACATATCAATCAAGCCAGACAAAACCAGTCAGTCAGCTAAACTTCAAGCATTCATTAAATATATAAAATCATGGATGACCTACAATTTTCTGATGTTAAACTTAGACAAAACCGAGGTTATTGTGCTGGGTCCTAAACACCTTCGAACCTCATTATCTAAAGATAAAGCTACTCTGGATGGCATTGCCCTTGCTTCCAGCACTACTGTCAGAAACCTAGGAGTTATTTTTGATCAGGATATATCCTTTAACGCCCACTTAAAACAAACCTCAAAAACAGCCTTTTTCGACCTTCGTAACAAAATTAGGCACATCCTGTCTCAAAACGATGCTAAAAAACTATAGCTGCAGACACGGCACCCCTTCTCTTCTCTGCTTCTCTTCATAGTCATCAGATTCATCTACCAACCCTTATAGAACTGGCTCAGGTTTGCTCCAGCTCTTAATTATGCTATTATAGTTTTAGACTGCCATGTCCCAGAAATGCTTGTTACTAACTTAGCACTGTGGAGCTTATTCCCCAGAGTCCTTATGTTTTTTCGCCCAGCAGTTTTCCTTGAATTAGGGTGGCACCTAAATCATGGTTGCAGCTGTCGCCGTGGTCCTGCTCCACGCCCTGCTATGCCCTGCTACACCCTGCTACACCCTGCTACGATCTGCAGTGCCCTGCTATGTGCTGCTACACCCTGCTATGTCCTGCTATGCCCTGCTTCGCCCTGCTATGCTCTGCTATGCCCTGCAGTGCCCTGCTACGTCCTGCTATGCCCTGCAGTGCCCTGCTACACCATGAACTACTATCTACTATTTCTAGTCATAGTTCCATTATCTTTATTGTGAGTATTATTGCCACTGTCCATCACACCCCCAACCGGGACCGTCAGACAAGTGCCTGGTTCTGAATCAAGCAAATCCAAACACAATATCTTGTCATTTCGATATTCCACAGTTCCTTCAGCCAGATCTGGTATTTTATTCTAAACAACTACATGCGTTGTCCATAACTTTCTTCATAACTGACCTACAGTAAAAAAAAAACAAAAAAAAACACGTTACATATGACTGTTGCAACAATGATTAATTTGTTATTTTCTGACCTTCCACAGGTATGGTTTGGCTTGGTTTAGGCACAAAAACTACTTGGATAATGTTCAGGAAACTTTGAGGTCATGAATAAAAGAATAAGTTTAACGTGCATTAATCGTGCCGAGCTGTGCCAAGCCATGAACACATGCCTGTTCTCAAAGCTGGGGATAACTGTGCCAACCTGCACTGTTAGTGTTAGACCCCCCACACACACAAACTAACCCAAAGCTGTGTCTTGTGCGATTGACTCAATAAATAGAGTGCACTGTAAATACTTTTGTATCTTCTGACTGAGTCTCCATGGTTGGGAGTTTAGCTCCTTTCATACTTCAAATATATTATGTTTTACTGACTGCTTTACAACCTAATCAGAGCTGTGTTCAACAATGTCTTATGCAAACAGATTATACTGCTGCTGCCGCTTTACATCAAAAACTATTTCACCGGCAAATCAGTGGGAGACCTTTATTGTGAGGCAGCAATGACAGATGCAATGTGTCTGTCACCGTGTTAGCGGAGCTTGGTAAGCATGGCTACTATTTAATAAAAAAAGCTCCACAACATGTCACCAAGGTAAACAACGTGTTCTTCCTTGGCACCTTCCCAGCTCAACTCAGCACATTAACTCATAGATCTGCACGGCCCGGCCCGGCTGTGGCCTTGGTTTGGATAAACGATGGAGCAATCCATGATGCCGCCACTGTACAGTATATTGCACACTCCTTCAGAGAAAGGTCTCAGCCAGGTACCTGCTGAAATGATTGGCTTTTTCGTGGAACTGATCACTCTCTGCAGGCTTATTAGTACAGTACAGAGTACTTTGCAGTGAACCACGCATCAGCAGTAAGTTTGTGCCTCTAAGGCTTATTTCTAGCCAGGCTTATCAGGTGATTATTGATGCATGTTTAAATCTCATTACTGGCTCCTGGCTGTCATCTGACTGTTTTCTAGACGTCTAATTAAATTTACCCTTTTCAAAGTCAAGGATGTACACTAAATCGTAAAACTCAACTTCACTTAAATGAACAAACAATAAAAACCAACTGAGGGACAGTGGATAACATTGTCATGTGAGTGCTGTGGTATCACATCTGAAGGGGTTTTCTATTCTGGGAATATGACATATGGTCTTTGTGTTTGTGTGTGTGTGTGTGTGTGTGTGTGTGTGTGTGTGTGTAAGAAATGCCCTTATAGCTGCTGTCACTGTATAGTAGAGTGGAGGTGAAGGGCAACCCTTCCTTGTTCCCAGCATGACTCACAGCAGCTGTGGTGATGGCACTTTTACAACAGCACAGGTGATTTGTTTCTCTGTCTGTCTTTTACTCTCTCTCTTTTTTCCCCATGCTTTATCTCTCTCTCTCTCTCTCTCTCTCTCTCTCTCTGTGTCTTTCTGTCTTTTTTAGTTTTTTTTGTCTCATTTACTTCAGAAACATCTTTAAATGAAATATGTCACAAAGAAGCCCCTGAAAAGATCACTGCAAGACAATCACATGCATCAGCTTTACAGTGATACTAGTCTGGATCAACGGAAGTACATTTCCAGGATAAAGCCTGTTTTTGTCCCTCACCTGCCACTCTCAAAATTATGCAATAGACAAGTGAAGAAAAAAAAAATTAAGATGAAAGAATTAAATCAAAATATAAACAACGATAAAATGTCATAATCTCTCGTCTTTAGTTTGCCTGATTGTGGCAGTGAAACTTTGTAAAAAGTCCTCATGCCTCCTCTCAGAAGATGTGCGTGCAGAAGGAGGATAGTGTTTTGAATTAGCAGCACATTGGGTGCAATCTTGATTTCTTTGGCCTAGATCTAAAATGCATTAAATTATAGGTAATAATATAATTCATACAAGGGCGTAACTTTTGGTTTAACATTGAGGTGTGTGGGGTGTGTGTGTGTGTTTTTTTGGGGGGGGTTGAGATCTCCAACTATCTAGGGATGTCTGCATGTATTAAGAATAGCAACAAAAAAAACAGTGGAAAGAATTGTTAAAAAAAAGTGTCAGAACCCTCGAAAAAGGCAATTAAAACTTTGAAAAAATATATTTTTTTAAAACCTTGACAAAAACAACAAAAATGTCCCAAAAAGCTACAAAAACTTTGGTAATTGGTAATCAGTGTGTTGTTCAGCATGTTGGACATATTACGTGATGAAATGCATGTTATAATGTCTGGTGTACCATAGAAATGCTGATTGAGGGAGGAAACATTATGGGCACATTTTCAGCGTGTAATGCAGTAGTGGCTGCTTGCCACTTAATAGCTCTTACTCACAAAAGAGTGCTGAGTTTTAAAAAAAACAACAACCCAATTACAGTGTGACCACTCTGCTGGGTCAGAACACATGCTGGGTTGTTCTGATCCAAGTTAGCACATTGCTGCTTTTACAGCTGTATTAATATAACCTCAGTATTAAATTGTAGCATATTGTCACTGTGACACTTTATTTTTGTATTTCAAACCCAATAACAGTAACAGTACACAACACAAGGGACCAACACACAACACAAGGGGGCACAGGAAATGGATTTATTAAACAAAACTATTTAGAGCAGGGATCTTCAACAGGGGGTCCTCAGAGTCAATGCAGGGGGGCCTCCAAATTCTTGTTAATTTTTTTTGTTTACAAAAAAAATGCAAACGCCTTAACATGAATCCAACATAATATTAGCAAATATAAATCCCCACTGCTTACTGGCCTATGGTAGTCTCTAAGGTAGCCATACACAGATACAGTTCATGCTAAGGATTCACTGTGCCACATACATTAAAACATGATTTATAAAATCATGCCAACAATTATTAGGCTATTTTAATAGCTTAGTATTCTATGCAAAAAGGTATAAAAGTGTTAGGCCACCCTACACATTATTGTAGACCCAGTTTAAAATGCAACATAATTTTATAAAATAAATGTAGTATGGGGTCCCTGCTCAATCTCTTTCAGTTAAGGGGTCCTTGGCTTAAAAAAAACCCATTGAAGACCCCTGATTTAGAGCATACAACCAAAGCCAACATCAAAGAGACACTTTCAATGGCATGCAATGGATAATTGTTGTCTTCTCTGACACAGAATGTGTTCACCTGCCTGCCTCTGTTAGTACCATGGATGCTTAACAAGAAGAGGACGCAGCGGAGCCCCGTTCATTCCTATGAGAGTTGCTCAGTGGCGCATGGAGCCATCGTGGAGCCAGAAATGGACCCGGATGATCGGCACTGCTACCTCACTATGCGGCCTGTAGAGCAGGTGCACTAGAGACCTCCGCCGGCCGAGCCAGTTACTTCCGGTTCAGTGGTTTAATCCTGTGGCTCTTCTAGACTTTCTAAATATTTAAAGGACCGAATGGATCAACTTCTGATAGTGAAACTCAAGTCAATTGGTGGGAGTTGTGGCGCTCAAACAAAATGCATTCATTTTTGAACAGGTGTTTCACCATGTAAGTCTATGGGAAAAAAAGGCTTTTTGGGTCCCGAGGATTTGGAATTCCACTGTTTGGCCGCTATGTTCAATTTGTTTTAAACCCCAGCGCACTTCTGCACACTGGTTAGTAGTGAAAAGCAGCTGCCAACAACAACAACATGTGGTGTTTAACAGAGCAGTCTATTAAAGGGAATGCATGTAGCTAAAGCCTCCATGTCCTCATTGGTTAGAGGTGATGAGCTCCATTTCTGCTTTACTCATACACGCTATGCTTCTCTGTTGAATTGTGAAACTTTTCTCTCTCCTTATCCTCATGAAATCTCACTAAACCTTTCTTAATCTTGTTCTCCGCTTTATTTTGCATAGGAATTCTTTCTGTCACTTATTAGTCTCTCTGATCACTCTCTACAGCGCCCTCTTCCTTTTCTTTTCTGTTACGAAAGATGAATACAGATGTAGATTGTACACTTCCTTTTCCATGTAGCATATCCAATTCAGAGGGCTGTATTTGATATATTAAGGCAAAAGCCAGACTGGATAAAAAAAATTGCCACACATACACATAGCCCAAAACACGCCTACTGTAACTAGGCATGGGCCGGTTACCGGTTTCAAGGCATACCGCGGTTTGAAAAAATCATGGTTTCAAAAGCACTAAAATGTTCCGTCATACCGATCTTGCGTTATGAGCTGTTTTTGGATGAGTCGTCAAGGACAGAAAGTGCAGTTTAGAAATCCCTCTCCCTGCCAGTGTGCAGTGTGTTCAAAAATAAAGTACATTGTGTTCAGTGGAAAAAAAAGTATTTTTTTTACCCAGACATTTTAAAATAATACATTTTAAAGATGTAATTGTAATACCCAAATAGGAACAAAACCATGATATTTTTGCTGAAGGTTATCACACTGTCAGAATCTCATACCGGCCCGTGTCTGACTGTAACCTGATTAGTTTGTGAGACTGATGCTACAATTGCTACTCGTTGCATGCTCAGTGCTAATTAGCAAATGTCAAACTAAGATGGTTTTGGCGACCAAGAACGTTTTGGTCATCCTGCAACATCAGGTGGGGAAATTGAATTCAGTGACTAACATCTGCACTAACTAAAATCACAACTCATACTCACTCCCATCGCGTCAGAAAGCGACGCTTGGTCAGGATCCTTTGGCGTTTGTTATTGGCTCAAAAAGTCTACTTTAGCGCCATATTTAGACACACTCGGTTGGGACTCTTGGCGTCCCTTTTTGATGCTCTGGGGACTAGGGTCTAGCCCTTTGGTGTCATATTTAGAGGCTCTGGGTCGGGATTATTGAATATAATGTCTGGCTTTGTTCAAAAAACACATTATGTTTCTCAAACTGCCTATTGCTGCAGCTCCTCTGCCTGAAACACTGTCTGAGCTCTAGAAAAGCCCAGTCTGCTCTGATTGGTCAGCTGGCGCAGTCTGTTGTGATTGGCCAGCCACATTCAGAACAAGCCACTGGGCGGGCTGTGCTTGCTCAAGCAGCACCTATGGGTAGAACCAAGGTGGTAAGTGAGCGTCTGGAATGCGTAACTCCTATGGCGCCATTTTGATGCTAATAATTGATCACCCGCTGTTAGCATTCCATTGACTGCCATTCATTTTTATGTCACTTTGACAGCGAATAACTTTACATCTGAAGCGTTTAAAGACGCTATTTGTCCATTGTTTATTTCTAAAGAAACACGACAATGTATAAAAGGCTCCATTACCTTGTACCTCACATTATGGCTCCGTAGCAGACGCTTTTGTAAAAATAGGCTAACGATTGGGTCATAACCACGTGACTTACAATATAGTACAGGAGAAGCTCACAGGCAGTTTCGACTTACGTTAGCTGTTTAGGTTTAATTACTAATGTTAACTAGCATGTTAGTGATCAGTAATTAGCCTGTGGCTATGTTATCTCCTTACTTACAGTACAGGCCAAAAGTTTGGACACACCTTCTCATTCAATGCATTTCCTTTATTTTCATGACTATTTACATTGTAGATTCTCACTGATGGCATCAAAACTATAAATGAACACATATGGAATTATGTACTTAACGAAAAAGTGTGAAATAACTGAAAACGTCTTATATTTTAGATTCCTCAAAGTAGCCACCCTTTGCTTTTTTGATAGCGCTGCAAACCCTTGGTGTTCTCTCAATGAGCTTCATGAGGTTGTCACCTGAAATGGTTTTCACTTCACAGGAGTGCCTTGTCAGGGTTAATTAGTGGAATTTTTTCCCTTATTAATGGGGTTGGGACCATCAGTTGTGTTGTGTAGAAGTCAGGTTGATACACAGCCGACAGCCCTATTGGACAACTGTTAGAATTATGATTCATATAATGGCAAGAACCAATCAGCTAAGTAAAGAGAAATGAGTGGCCATCATTACTTTAACAAATGAAGGTCAGTCAGTCTGGAGAATTGCGAAAACTTGAATGTGTCCCCAAGTGCAGTCGCAAAAACCATCAAGCGCTACAACGAAACTGGCTCACATGAGGACCGCCCCAGGAAAGGAAGACCAAGAGTCACCTCTGCTGCTGAGGATAAGTTCATTCGAGTCACCAGCCTCAGAAATCACAAGCAGCTCAGATTAGAGGCCAGATGAATGCCACACAGAGTTCTAGCAGCAGACACATCTCTAGAACAACTGTTAAGAGAATACTGCGCAAATCAGACCTTCATGGTCAAATAGCTGCTAGGAAACCACTGCTAAGGAGAGGCAACAAGCAGAAGAGATTTGTTTGGGCCAAGAAACACAAGGAGTGGAGATTAGACCAGTGGAAATCTGTGCTTTGGTCTGATGAGTCCAAATTTGAGATCTTTGGTTCCAACTGCCGTCTCTTTGTGCGACGCAGAATAGGTGATTCTACATGCCTGGTTCCCACCGTGAAGCCTGGAGGAGGAGGTGTGATGGTGTGGGGGTGCTTTGGTGGTGACACTGTTGGGGATTTATTCAAAATTGAAGGCATACTGAACCAGCATGGCTACCACAGCATCCTGCAGTGACATGCCATCCCATCCGGTTTGCGTTTAGTTGGACCGGATTTATCATTTATTTTTCCAACAGGACAATGACCCCAAACACACCTCCAGGCTGTGTAAGGGATATTTGACCAAGAAGGAGAGCGATGAGTGCTGCGCCAGATGACCTGGCCTCCACAGTCACCGGACCGGAACCCAATCGAGATGGTTTGGGGTGAGCTGGACCGCAGAGTGAAGGCAAAAGGACCAACAAGTGCTAAGCATCTCTGGGAACTCCTTCAAGACTGTTGGAAAGCCATTTCAGGTGACTACCTCTTGAAGCTCATCAAGAGAATGCCAAGAGTGTTCAAAGCAGTAATCAGAGCAAAGGGTGGCTACTTTGAGGAATCTAAAATATGAGACATGTTTTCAGTTATTTCACACTTTTTTGTGCTTCTAATAGCCTTCACTGGTCTCTGTCCAGAGCAACGGGGTCTATTGGTCCACTATATATATATATGTCAATGGGTAGCACATATGAAAAACTGGGTTGGCTTTCTCAATCATTGACATGATTGAGGAATTTCAAACAGGAATGTGGGCTAGGCGTTTTAAGGCAGCTGAGAAAAAGTGCTGTCTGTGGGAGAGAAAGCTCCAATTGGAGTGAAATGGGTTTTTCTTTTGTACTTCATACATATATTACACACACAAACAACTATATAACAAACTAAAAGATGGGAAAATAATAATAGGGGCTCTTTAAGGTTCATCAGGTAACTGAAGCTCTCTGAAAGCTGAAAAGTTCTGTGCCTACACATACACAACCTGCTAATGAATTATCTATGACAGATACAGATTCTTTAGTCCTGTCATAGACTGTACAGCTGTTCTCATTTAACCAGCAATTATCCATTTGCCATTTGATCAGCACTGCACTCCATCAGACAGGCCACCTCTCCACTGACACACAGCAGTGACCTCTGTTATAGGTGCTTGGGACTTAACTCCGGCCTACTAATGAATGCAAATGTGTCAGCCTATTAGCAAAAAGCCAGTTACAGTGCATCTGCCCTGTGCAAACACACTCACTCTCTGCATTGTTTGCTCTCGTTCTGGATACCTAATGAAGAAGAGCTCAATTATACCTCCAGCATCTTCTCTCTCTCTCTCTCTCTCTCTCTCTCTCTCTCTCGCTCTCTCCTTATATGCAAGATTGATCTCCTCTGCACCACTTTATAACCATCACGTTACCTAGCAACGGGAAATAGCTTCCTTGCCACCCTTGATGACGTTTACCTACGCTGCGCTTTGCACTCTATGCCCTGCCTAGCAGTGTGCAGAGAGCAAATTGTGTATCATGTGTAGGCGGCTTAAATTCTGTTATTTTACCAGTTTATTGTTGCACACATCATAACATTAAATGTGTGTGTGTGTATATATATATATATATATATATATATATATATATATATAAAGCATTTATAAACTTCGACTTTAGATTTATCGTTCATTAGTGCACAAATAATCAAACAGGGCAATTAATGCTTTATTAATCATTAACCAATTATTATAAACATAAGTTGCATCTTTATTATAGCCATATAAATAATGTTAATAGATGGTTTACAAAACAATTATTAACCATTGACAAAGTATTAACTATTTACAGTTCTAAACTCATTTATTGATATTACACTAAACTAATGATTAACTGACAAATTATAGCATTACTTATAATACGTAAACTTTGTTCCATTGTTTGTTACCCCTCAAATCCCTATTAACTAGAGTTGAATCAACTATAAATCTACCATTTATTATTGATGGTTATTATAAAGGGTTACCTTGTCTTCTAAGGAAGATTTATGCTTCTGCGATTAAATTGACAACGTAGGTACGTGAAGACACAGACCCTACAGCGTAGCCTGACGTGCATCTGAAAAAATGGTGTGCTTGGTAGCGTTGCATTTCCCCCGACTCATGTCCTGGTTCTCCTTCTCCATAAACAACATGAAATCAAGGAGAGGGTTAACTTTTCCTGCTCCAGATTTCCTAACGTGGTCAGAAAGAACAGGGGAGACACTTTGTTTCTCTCACTAGGACTCTAGAGTCAGCACTGGCTCCCAAGCTAATCGCCGTCACTCTCTCACTCACTCTACCACACACTCTCACTATCCTGCTCTGCCTTTGAGAAAATGAACGCTCAGATGGGCCGTTCTGGAATCTTCTCCTTATGAGGTCATAAGGAGCAAGGTTACCTCCCCTTTCTCTGCTTTGGCCGCCCAGAGAATTTGGCCCACCCATGAGAGAGAGAGAGACATCATGGCTTTCAAACGAGCAAAATGGCAGTTGGTCAAGGCAACACCCCCACCCTCCACCTTGCACCCCCCTCTCTCCTCCTCAATAGCTACAGACACAGAAATGGCACATCCTAAGGGAAGCTCATTGTGGGACTGGCTCTAGTGGCTGTAATTCTGCACCAAGGCTGAATTTTGGGAAAGCTACTTCAGATACAGTATTAGGGGACCACTAAGGTCTATATAAAAGAGACTTCAGATACAGTATTAGGGGACCACTAAGGTCTATATAAAAGAGACTTCAGATACAGTATTAGGGGACCATTAAGGCCTATATAAAAGACACTTCAAATACAGTATTAGGGGACCACTAAGGTCTATATAAAAGAGACCTCAGATACAGTATTAGGGACCACTAAGGTCTATATAAAAGAGACTTCAGATACAGTATTAGGGGACCACTAAGGCCTATCTAAAAGAGACTTCAAATACAGTATTAGGGGACCACTAAGGTATATATATATAAAAGCATCCAAAGAGCACCATGTCATGGGTCCTTTAAGTCCAGGTAAACAAACTTAAACTGCACCTCTGTCAGTGATGCCCCAACTCTATTGTGTCCTGTTTCTATACTCGTGCTCTTCACCTGCCAATGCCCGACTTCCCCTCCGCTCTCCTGACATTGCTTTTCCTCACTTCTGATGTCAATCTCATAGTCATTTTCATTTCAAAATGAACCCCCTAAAAAAGCTATCAACTCTGTGAGCGTCCGATGAGAATGACGTGTCAAAGATAGATACCCTCGTGCCCTGTAATCACTTGGTGGAGAGGGAATGAGATGGAAAATGCCTGCGCTCTCTCCGTCTTTCTCTCTCTCTCTCTCTCCTTCCTCTCCGTTGCTGTCTCTCAGATCAGGCTGAAGGAGGCAGTGATAGATTGAGGTTGTCATTCCCTAAGAGGAACCTGGCTTTGCATATTACCCCTTTTTCTCCATCACTTTAATGAAAACACCGGAGAGATACCTGGGCCGCAATGGATATCTACACCCCAGAGCGCGGTGATATCTTTATCCATCACGCAGCCTCCTTCTCGCTTGGCCATAAATGTGTCTCATGTGGCTGCACATAGCACCGCATCCCAGGCCACTCCCTGCACATATGGTAGAAATATGCTAAGTGAAACCCCATTGTCCTTCCACCTTAGACTTGGAGTGAGATCTGCAGTTAGTGATATATTGCTGGGATACCAGAGGAAGCCAGCCTGGGCTGTTTATGGTCAAGGTCATTGGTATACAATATGTGGTGGGATGACATGATCAAAAGATACCACCTGTAAATTAGCTTCAAACAGCGGCCACTTCAAGTTCAAGGTTGCCAATTGCTGTGCTTTTGGCAAAGGGCATCACTTCCTGCAGCACTTGCACAAACTTTAAAGTGATTGTGGACAAAAATAAGATTTTAAATTTGATCGCTAATGAGGAAATTAGCCGCCGGGTAAATATTAATTTGTTGTTGGTCAACTGTTAATGAACATTAGGCTGCAGGGAATTCTGTTTTCCATGGCAAATGACATTGGTATAGCAGAACAGAAGTGTAAGGCGGCTACCTCTGGATAGCAATTAGTGTCTAATTCAGCCTGAAAGGTCCCAACTGTTGTGTGTCCAATCCCAGATTGTGACAGTCACTTAAACCCTGTCTTTTTAGGCCTGAGGGAAAGTCGAGTGTGTCGCTTCCCTCTCCTACCATCTCGTTGTCTCTTTGTTTTTCCATCCTCTAAATGAAACTCCAGAGCTTTATAGAGCCAAGGCTGGGACAATGGATGTGTGGCTTTTTACTGTCCTGCTCCCTTATTCTCCAGTGACATACTTCAGACTTGAAACCCATTCTTCACGCTTGTGCGGCCACCATACTCTGCTCATACACTCTGAAAGTCTTTTATTGCATATTCGCCAAGGTCAGCCGTTTGTATAATCTGTAAAGCAGCTTTGTGGTTTTAGATCGAGTTTCATATTTCACTACGAATACCTTATTTCCAAGTGTCATACACTTGTATGTGTGTGGTTAAAAAAAGGGTGAAACTATGGTTTGTATTAACATGGAAGCTGAAGTGTATGTTTTTGTGAGGTTTTTATATCATTCTGTGGCTTAATAGTGCTCCTTATGTATTCGCATCCAACAATTTACATTTTGGCCAAAGTGCAAAGGAGTCTGGTGGCTTTGAAGAGAGCGACGTATGCCTGTGGACGGGGTTGGTAGGTTGATGCTATCTTCAAATATGAAATGTTTCACGGCTTTACTTTGCCGTCAGATGGCCCTTTCAGACAGCGAAGTCAAGCACTTCATTTACATTCAAATTACAAGTTGATTACTCCGGATTAATTATGAGTTGGTGTTAAAAAATACTAGTAGTTGTTAGTATTTAGTATTAGCATTAAAAACACTGCTATCATTAAACATGTATTGACTAGAATTGGCTAATGGTCTGACTGTCATTTCTCTATTCCTCCTGCTGTTACTGTCAGCGCTGCACACACACACACACACACACACACACACACACACACACACACACACACACACACACAACACACACACACATTTCCCCTATGGGATAAATAAAGGCATGAGAAAAAAAGAAGAAAAAAACACAGACAAACACACACACAGTTAGTTTAGAGACCTGCAATTATTTTTACAGGCTGTTCTGTTACTGAGGCTATCGCCTATCACTATATTAGGGATGGGCGATAATTCAACATGATCATTTATCGACTTTCAATATTGTCATATCGTGATGAAATCATATATCGAAATATTGTGATATATCATTTCATTGTCTAAATTTGTGTGTGTGTCACATACAACTTGAAGGTCCTGCAACCATTAGTATTAACCATTGTAAAAAGCCTGGGATCTTACATGTTTACTCAGGTATGGACCATAAACTAGAGCTTTACCTTTCAACAGATGCTAGTTGACTCTCGGTGCATGTCATGTCGCTTAAATTGCAGCTCTATGGGCGGAGTTAGCAACTCCTTCAGCTGCACGGCTTCCAGGAAGGCTGCTCTCGTGTATCCTCGCCTATAGCTCCTCGATGATCCCTCCTCGATGCTCGCTCCTCGGGGCAGAAATAAGAGCTTAGAGAGGGGCTTCACCGAGGAGGGACAGAACAACTTCCGGTTCAGCCGAGGACCGAGGAGTCGAGGAGCTATCAGATAAGGGACATGAGAAACACCTCTTGTCACCACTCCAAGGTGAACTCCAGCACTGCTTAAGTTTTGAGAAAAACCTTCTTGTTTATACCGATGTGTTCTAGTCTACAGCCTTCAGGGGCAGTCATCAAAGAAACACTTTGAAAGTCCATTTCAAAAAAAGAAAGCGTTTGAGATGATGACCCTGATAAAGGTCACTGGCCAGAAATGTGTCGGTTTTAACAATTATGTGATGTTCTTAGTACTTTTAAGTGTTGCTGCAGTTTTCACCTTCAAGATTGCTTGTAAATCAATTTCACCTGAACAAGTCTGTGGACGAACTGTTATAGTGCCACAACCCACCTTTGGATCCAAAAGCAGACTGTATGGTGTGGATATAGAGCTGTGTTTATTTGCTTTATGATGATATATTGTTGTGGTTATTCTGTAGAGCAGCGCTGCATTATTCACACCCTCGGCAGATGCCCTTGTCCTGGATCGACCTCTGCCTGCCTTTTCGGTCCCAGAGGCTGCAACGGAGAACATAAAAATCTGCTTACAGTGTAGATTACAGAATACAAACTATGTCAGACACATAGAACACAAGGAGGAACTATATCTGGTAAATATCACTGAGCATGAGGGTCACACATATAGCTTGCATAGAAAAATGAACAAATACAAAGATTTAAATGAGTAAACAGATACAGATACAGACACTCACACACACATTCAGACTGTAAATATATTCATGCTCAGACCGGCATATCAACAATGACTTGTGGGGTCAAAAGGAGAGTGGATAAAATGAATTAAATTAAGATAAATGTAATTTGATATATCCCATGGGAACACCCTTGGGATCCACCAGGAGGAGCTGGGAAATGCTGCTGGGGGAGAAGGATGTCTGGGTTACTTAGCTTAGCCAGCTGCCACCACAACCCAGGCCCAGATAAGCGCCAACAATGAATGGATGGATGGATGGATGGATAGAAGGATGGATGGATGGTATCAGTCAATAATGGTATAATATTGTGCACTTTCTATCCCCTGCATTTTTCATTTCCATACCGCCCACCACCATCAGCATCACAGGGCAAAGGTACACAAACAGAGAGGAACAGAAGCAGGTCTGAATCGGCGCTGGCAGTCAAAACAAATGAGCGGGATAAATGGAGCAGCTGTTTTCTATTTCGCTAAATACCCCTTTTCATATAAGCGGTAAAAAAATAATAAAGCGACGCAATTAGTGAAGCACTCACTTTAAAAAAAACAACTCTTTCTATCTTTCTCTCTACGTCTCACTGGGCTAATTATAAGCGATCTGTAAAGAGAGACAGAGAGAAAAACACCGAGTGAGAACCTGTAAAGGGAGGTCAGGCGAGGTCGCTCCATCTGCAAGTGAAAGTAGTTGTTGTGAGGGAAGAGGCTGAGCAGCCACCCGGAGAGATGACCAACGGCTGCTGAACAAGGGAGGAATATGAAAAAAAAAAAAAAAAAAAAAGTAATAACAAAACCAGAGGTAATTTGGATTCAGATAATCATTCTAACTGTCAATGGCTAATTTTGCACTAACCCTTGAAGCCCTTTCTACGCGCTACATTAACGGGCGGTATTGTGAAGCAACCTGCTTTTAATGTGTTTAACAATGCATTAAATGACGTTATTAAGTGGCTGAATTAGACAGGGAAGCTTTTCCACCACCGTGTCAAACACAAAGCCAGGCCCGACAGGTAGGAAAAGGTGTACATAAAGAGGAGCAAACTAAAATGTATCACACAGTGATGGATCCAAACCTACTGTAGCCTACTGAACCCCTGCCTTATTCATAGGGCAGGTTTACAACAACCGTGGAAGGTTTGTTATATATATTATGACAAGCTGTTTAGGAAATTATTATATATGTAGTATTTTAAGTTTGGTTGAAAACGTAGATTTAGTCATATTTTCAAATCTCCAGTTAGATTTTAGCACTGACTTAATGTACGGCCCTATGGAGTCTATCTTAGAGCTTTTTTAAATTCTCAATTTTGCGATTCCATCCATGATTGTGTTGTCACAGAAACTATTGGGCTCTAGATCAATGCTGCCATCAGTCTGGGACTCTGGGCCCTCGTTGAAATAAAGACACTTGCCACCAGCCTTTCTTCTGGGGGAAACCCTGGGCCATGTATAAAAATATAGTTTTATTACCTTTTCATTATCGGTTATGCTTAGAATGTACTACTGGCAGGAAGGGTGGGGTGATTTTAGCTCATTTTAGCCCCTGGACACCGGAGCAGGGTTGATCCGGCCATGCCAGTGGTGACAAATTGAATTTTGACTATGTTGTGTGAATCAGCGGTGGAAGAAGTATTCAGATCCTTTAGTTAAGGTAAAGCACTAATACCACACTGTAAAAATATTACTTAAGTAAAAGTATGTGATTATCATCAGGAAAATGTACTTAAAGTATTACAAGTAAAACTACTCAATGCAGAACTCTCCTCCCATTGTAGAAAGTGTAAAGTATCCAACCAGTTGTGTGTTTAATGGTGAAATAATTTCAGCTGGACTTGTAGGCTGTTATATTGTTGGCTAGTTTACTTTATAATAAAAAATCAGATTTTATAAACTACATGGGTTTCGTGTGCAGAAATCTTAATGTGTAAAGTAACTAGTAACTAAAGCTGTAACAGATGAATGTAGTGGAGTAAAAAGTACTATTTCTCTCTGAAATGTAGCGGAGTAGAAATAGAAAGTGGCCGGAAAAGAAAAGACTCAAGTAAAGTACAAGTACCTCAACATTTAGACTGAAGTAAAGTACTGGAGTAAATGTACTTAGTAATAATGTACCGCTTGTGTATATCATATTGCTTTTTAACTTCAGTGGTGCCACTTTCACTTCATATCTCAGTCTCTTTGAACATTGTACATGAGTTGCTTGAAAAAAAATGCATTTCATTTCCTCTCAGTTCATAATGAACACATGTTGAGGACAAATGAATACAGAGTTTTTAAACTGGGTTCATGTGTTTCACACCATTTCATAAAACATAGTATATTACATTGCAGGCTGTCTGTAAACTCTAGATGTAGGGAAATAAATGAGAAGGTGGTAAACTGCACTTGAAACATAGTTTAGTGTAAGAGTTGTCTGTATGCAATTTAAAGGAGTAATGGAGGTGAATGAGGCAAATCCACAGAGCTGTGGCTGTGGCCACCAAACAGTGTTGATGTGGGTGCTACATCATTACAGTATATGATTACAGCGAGGCTAAGGGAGGTGTTTTGGCTAACGTAGCTGCCAATGTGACTTATTGCTGGTAAAACTTTTCTGCCTGAATGAAGTTTCTAAATCCTACCAATTTGGGGTGCCATCACTTCGATGCAGTATCGTTTCTGGAGCATATGAGAGCTGCCATGTTAAACTTGCACTTTGCCAGCGTCGCCTGAGCCATTGCTGACTAGCCAACCCTTGCTGGAACAGATCATGCACACAGGCCTCAGAGCAGGAAGCGGCTCCACGTCAAGACCCTCAAACTCTGTGCAAGGCTCGGAGCTGGCAGTGTCTGTTTGAAAAACAAACCCAACCCTGTTTGACCCTCCAACTCCCTGGCGTGCAACTTCTTACCTCATTTCTGACACCTCAGTGGGTCCGCCCTCCTCAGACATAGAGAAGAATGCTCACATAACGGATAACACTCTCTCAAGGGTCATCCAACCTTTTTTTAAGTCTACCCTCTGATAGTGAGCTGTAGTGAAATGACTTCCCCTTGTTTGTTATCTTACAGAAAGGATGAAAAAAGATATTTGGCACACACAGGGATGTGTATGTGAGCTCTGCTCTGAATAGTGTCTCTTTTTTTCTCTCTCTACAGTCCGGGCTGCGTGGCAGACGTAGCTCACGCCCAGCTGGAATAATAAGAGCCTGGATGGCACTTCCTCCATAAACAGCAGTGGGGAGAGGTTAGGACAGGGGGTCAGCAAGCCTCACTAGTAGGCCTGCCTGGGACATGAGATGAGCTTCACTCGCAAACAAAAGGTGGAAGGAGGGACAAGGACAGGAGGTCTGTTGGCACCACTTGAAACACACTCCTCACTCAGTGTGTCAGTCACCGTCAAAAAAACAGCTCTCTCTTCTGCCGAGCTCGGGAGGCCAACCTGTGTATCTGTGTGTGTGTGTGTGTGTGTGTGTGTGTGTGTGTGTGTGTGTGTGTGTGTGTGTGTGTGTGTGTGTGTGTGTGTGTATGTGTGTGTGTGTCAAGATGTGTCAGTGTACTTATAGAGCACCTTAACAAGTAATGACCCATCAGGAAGGAACTTGTTTTGGTGGAACGTGTGTACGATCAAAAGTAGTTTTAGTCGTGCAACAGAAAACTCCGATTGGACAGATAGTCTAGCTAGCTGTCTGGATTTACCCTGCAGAGATCTGAGGAGCAGTTAACCATAGTCCTCACAAATCCACCGGAGGTTAGAACGCCAACACAAAGAAAGAGGAAGGTGGTGGACATCCGGCTGAAAGAGTGACATCAGTTAAATTAGCAAATAACTTACAGATGTAATCAATAGGTAAATTAATAAGGGCCACAGGTAAACAGACGGGTGTTAAGATGGTAAAACTGGACATAGAGGGGATGGGTTGTTCCACTGTCTGGAAGCAGCAATGGAAAACGTTTAGTCACGGGGCACCCTGGTGGCTCACAATAAAATAATAAGTAAAAGCTTGGTCACCTTTGGACTAGAGCATTAAAAATGTATTGTTTCGATCATTTAGTAACAATAATCAACCACTGAAGCCATTTTATTTACCAAGCTTTTCTGTGCTTGATATCATTATGTTTTAAACACTTGGACAAAACAAGGTATTTTAAGAATACATCTTGATTTGCCAAGAAAATAATCGACAGACTAGTTGATAATGAAAATAATCATTAATCAGTTTCAGCCCTACATTGGAATTGGAATGTAGAAAGGTAAAGAGTAAGTCATTTAGTAACCAGTAAAGAGAGAGATCCTTCTCTCTCCCTGGTACGAGTGAGGAATCTTGCTTCTGCATTCTGAAGTAGGTGCAGGTGAGCTAGAGATGATTGACTGACTTCCACATGAAGAGAGTATCAGTATTCATGATGTGAAAGTTTTGCTATCAACCTAATGTGGAAAAAGCTACTACCGGGGACTGGCGAGTTAATTAGCCTGTCAAAAATGACACCCAGTCTTCTTGCATATGTACGGACAATTTGAAGGCAGATGCCTTGGAATATTGGCTACACCACTAATGGAATTTGGGGGACTGATAAGGACTGCTGTCTTGGTCTCAATTAGCTGGGGAACAGTTTTGGCCATTCAGCATATGACACCTTCAAGACAACTTAGAAGAGACTGAAAATGATCCGCTTCACCCGGTTTTAAGGAGAAATATAGCTGAATGTCATCAGCGTAGCAATGGCAAAGATGTTGTATTTTCCAAAAACAGAGCCCAGTGGAAGCACATATAATGCTAATATAAAAGGACCTAAGACGGAAACTTGGGTCACACCACAAGAGATTACCTTACTTTGAACACCGATCACACATTTTACATGATCCAACAGTATGCAAAGGTCGACCATATCGCATCATCAACTTTAAGGTGTGTTTGGACAGAAAGCCAAGATAATTTGTGCCTTGCATCATTTGCAAAAAAATGTTGGGGTTATTTTCCTCAAACAGCCAATATACTGTGCTAGCAGTACAGACGTTAGCTGCAAACTAGCTAGCAACAGAAGCAACGATCATGTGTGTGTGTGTGTGTATGTTTGTTTATCTTCTCCTTTGTCTTCTCACATCTGTATCAGTTTCTAAAGAAACTTTCCACTTGCACAGATGAGTCTTTGCGTCACTTCACGGCGCACTAGGCATACTTGCGTCTCCTTGTGTCTTTCCATTGACTTTGAATGCAATCCTACCACCTCTTAAATTCACTTTGCGTTCTGTTTGAACACAGTTAGCAGGACTGGCTCAGTAACGTGGTGCATCCTGAACCCTGGCTGCAATTTATCCACAATGGTGTTGGCGAAGGCAGTTTTTTTGAGATTGACAGAAAGTTATTGAATGCAGTTTTTGTCAGAAGACAGAGATGTGCACAGGATTCATGAATGGACAAAGTCTTTTTGCATGCCTGTCTAAGAGAGACAGTAAGAACATGGTGTAAAAGAAATAGGAAATGACAGATAGCACATATGCTAATTGATTTCAGGAGCAGCTTGCAACAGCAGTCAAGACCACCCACGCCTTACTTTAGCATACAAACCAAATTAAAACACTTCCCAGAGGCCGCTGCATTCTCATAAAACCCAAACCACAAATTTCCCAACTGTCTCCATCTTTATCACCTACTGTAGACACAGACATCTCCCGTGTTGCTGGTTTTCATTAACTCAATATCCCGCCAAGCCCCTGTTTGACCCCCTGGGAAACCCCCTATGGTACTGTATGATGTCAGGCTCAGCTGGATGGGATCACCTGTGGCAAACAGTCAAATGCCAGCCACTGTAATACGAAATCTGATGAATGTCTATTTTTTTCCAATCAATTTGGGTTATCAGTGTTCAAAAGAGGAGGGTTTGCACTTGTCGACCCAAAGAAACCCAACAGTTTTATTTGACATTTTGAGTGGAAACATATATATTCCTGTGAAACACTACACATAGATTTTCAGCTTATTACGACTCTGTTGATAAGAAATAGAATTGCACCAGTTGATATACAACGAGTTGAGCCTGTAATACTTTATCACCAACCGAGGATGCAAAAGAATCTTAATTGTGCTTTTCGTTTGGACAAATTTGTCTTTGGCTCCTGCCTTTTTCGAGAAGCAAAAGTAATTATCTCTCACACTCAGGCTTAATTTCACTTTGGAAAATTAGGCAGCTCTGTGATGAAGTTGCACCATTAAATATTTTTGCAGGAGTGGTGGCTGCACAAAGTAAGGCACATTGATATGCAAACTGATATGCTCTCTATTGAATTTAACTGGGTATAGTCCTACTTCTGCTCTGCATGCATTAGGCTTTTTGATGTTGTCGGTTGGATTCGATGAATGGATTTGCAAAATTCTGCATGCAGAGTCACACCTTAGTGTTTGGACCCCTACACCTCTAAACCATAAAGGGAAATAGGTTCTGTAACAGAGTCCAATATTTGAATGCAATTATGCAATATTTGAGTCCAACTTGATGTTCCATTTTATAAAAGCGTAAAACGCACTATTTGTCTTGTCTCTGAGGTCACTCACAACTTTGTTGAAGTTACCTGTGTCTTGAGATAACTTCTGTAATGAATTGACACTATAAATCAAATTGAAATCAAATTGAATTGAATTCAACAATTCTAGTTAACCAACCGCTCTCCCTGTTATCTGGAGAGACTGGAGATTATGACAAACACACAGTCCCTATGTTTTTATACTGATATTATCTGAGAAAATGGTCATAAACTCAATTTTGAACAGATATACAGTTAATGAATGCACAGTATGTTACAATATGATAAAAAAGTACAATACAGATGACAGAGAAATGTACGTTTTAAGAAAAGCACCATAAAGAAAGTTAAGCTCCCTTTGAAGTCAATAATTCCCAGCAGATAGGTTGGAAGTCTTTGTAGGGATGTTATGGGAATAATATACAGGGTTTGAAGTGTTAAGTGAGCCTGAGCTCCAAAATCTATTTTACTGATTCATTACTTGTAATGTTTTCCTGCTGAATAACACGTCTCCTGCTGCTTTTATGACACAGACTAAGCTTGTTGTTGTGTTTTATGCAGAAATGGAACCAGTTAAACGTGCCACTTAAGACATTTTTAAGAAGATGATGACAAGATGATTTGCAAGTTTATCCTCCTATTTGGGTTCAGGAACTTGGCTGGATGGAGCTCAATAGCAAACTGAAATCTTGAATGAATAATGTGAAAGGTCACACTCAGAGTGATGTGCCCACAAAGAAAAATCACCCATCCCAATAGTTCCTCTCAGCTCTATGGAGTTTGTCAGTGTTTTTTTCAGTTCATTGACTTGCTTATACGGGGACTTGTTTACATCAGTATGCTGTTCAGGGGCGATTCCAGGATTTTTTAAGTGGGGTGGCACAGTGGGGGGACCAATCATTTTCTATTTTTATCAGAATAGAAAATATGAAATCTAGGAAAATATGAAATCTAGGAAATATTGGAGAGGATAGAACAACACAATGTAATAAAACGGGGGGGGGGGGAGGGGGGGGAGCAGTGTCACGCCGTGCCCCCCTTCGAGCCACGCCCCTGATGCTGTGTTCATCAAAAAATGGCAGACTTTCTTTACTAGCTAGTTGCTATGTGTACAGACAGACCCATTTAACTAACTAGTGAAGAAAATCATTTAGCAGCTAAAGGGGAGTTTTCTGGGGGACAAAAACAGAGCTACTGTGAAAGGAGAGAGAATATTAGAGTCTCTGGAGGTGTCCCTCTGGATGTAGGAGTGGAGTTCTTTTTCAGAGGGGCAAAGATACAGCAAGGAAATATGGCAGCTGTAGAAAAAGAGTTATGTAAAAATGTGATAATGAAACTGTGAGCATCAGTAGCCAAAGTAGGGGGTAGAGGAATATTATTCCGCTCATTATTTTCATTACCCCCCCTCCTCTGCTCCCTTTTCGTCTCCTGACGGCCGACTCTTTTCACCAGCACATACTGTCGTTACATGTCGATTATGAATTTAGAGGGGAATTTCATGTTGGGGTTCATTTAAATGATTACATTGTGAGTTTCTTTTATGTTCTGTTTCCTGTTTTTATTTTGAAATCTGTTTTCTTTCTTGTCTTGTCTTATTTTACTTCCTGTGTTTTCCCTCCCTTGAGATTGCCCTGATGTGTTTCACCTGTTGTGTCACCTGTCCCTCGTTAGTCCTCGTTACCTGGTGTATTTAGTCTCTGTGTGGTCTTTGTCTGGGGTGGGATCATTGTTGTGTGTTGCTTCAGGTCAAGTTGTTTGTTGGTGTTGGGGCTAGTCTTGCCAACCTCTGGACACTCTTTGTAAGTTTTTGTCAATAAATTCCTTCTTAAATGCATTTGGGTCCAAGCTGTGTCAATCCCTCAGCAATCCGTGACAGCTTATTCCCCAGAGTCCTTATGTTTTTTTTGCCCAGCATGTTTCCTTGGATTAGGGTGGTACCTAAATCATGGTTGCAGCTGCCCCGGTGGTCCTGCTCCGCTCCCTGTTATACTCTGTTACACCCTGCTATGCTCTGCAGTGCCCTGCTACGTCCTTCTACACCCTGCTATGCTCTGCTGTGCACTGCTACGTCCTGTAACACCCTGCAGTGCCCTGCTATGACATGAACTACTGCAACTACTATTTCTAGTCACTGTTCCATTATCATTATTGTGATTATTATTATTGACTATTATTTGTAAATTACAGTGTGGTCTAGACCTACTCTATCTGTAAAGTGTCCTGATAACTCTTTATGATTTTATACTATAAATAAAATTGAATTTAAATAATTTTAAACAGTTCTTATTTTCCTACGTCCATGCAACGCTACTGTGCTGTTAGATCGCAAACGGAGACTTTTGTTTTGAGAAAAAGAGACTTTTATTTTGAAAAAGGAAGTTGAGACTTTCCAGTCCTCATGCCAGAAATCAGGAAGTGCAAAGTTATTTTCAAGCACATGCAGTGAGAGGCTGTGAAGCATATGTTGTGAGCTGCTGTTGAAAATAGATGGAGTGGGGAAGGACTTTACTTGCTGGGCATTTCCAGGGATGCTACTGGTGAGATAGCCTAATGGTTTGATGTTGATATTTGTCAAAAGTTTAATGTTAAATGCAAATGTTGATGGTGAAATTGAAAGTTGAAAGTTAATGTAGTCAATTTCCAAATGCCTTGCACTCATGTTAGTTCATGTAACAGTGTGATAGTGGTAGCATGGGAGTAATGCCATGGTAATGACTTGATAATGTTTTTTGAAGTAATGTTGCTTATTGAAGTTAATGTAAGGTTAAGGAGAACTTTATATTTGTTTGTATATTTGATAGGCAGTTTTAAGTAATTGCTGTATTTTGTGTTTTGTTTTCTCTTTTCTTGTAAAGGTTTTCAACCTAACCAAATGAAACTTCTGATTATTTGCCTAATTGAACATGGAAAACTGTCTAAATAAAGCAAAGAAGGAAGATTAAAGAAGAAATCATTTGAGTTGATTCCATTTAACCCTGGTGATGGCCAAGGCCTTTTTCAAGTTTGGGCAGAAGAAAAGTAAAACCCCCTGTGAACTTGACAGCTACCTCTAATGCTCTTATTTTATATTCCGTGGTGTTGTAGATCTCTTTCACTAGTCCAAATATAATTTTGCTGTATTTCGATTACAAATGAGACCAACTTACATTGCAGCCAATCAGCTTTTGGGATATTGGCGCAAGTCTTTTTGGGATTGTACCACAGACATAAACCTGATTTGATTCTTCAGCTATGGGGAAGTGCAAGTGTAGCGATACAAAAGCTTGAATTTAGGGCTCAGTTGGTCTTACATATTATTTATAATGGTCTTAAAAGGTCTTAAATTTGACTTGGTGAAGCCTGCAGAAACTCAGTTACAGTGGAGCAGCTCGGTTGGAAACGTAGATTTAGTCACATTTTCAAAATCTCCAGTTAGATTTTAGCACTGACTTAATGTACGGCCGTATGGAATAATTCTTAGAGCTTTTTTAAATTCTCAATTTTGCGATGCCATCCATGAATCTGTTGTCACAGAAACTATTGGGCTCTAGATCAATGCTGCCATCAGTCTGGGACTCTGGGCCCTCGTTGTAAAAAAAAAAAAAAAAATGACACTTGCCATCGGGCTAAACAACTTTTCTGTGGGAAACCCTGCACCCTCTCTCCAATATCATATTATCTGGGTAAGACTTACAACAGGCTTGACATCCCTTGAACTCATGAAAATGATTCATGACTCTGAAACCAGCCTGCTCTCCTTAAAACTTGGCAAATAAAGAAGAGAATTTTGGCCTGACAGTGCGGTTTTATGACTGCAACTACATCCTCTCTTCCTTATCTTTATATTCTGCATTTATTGACATTTTATTAAATTTTTTTTTTTGGCTCTACCATAATTACTTATATTACATTAATTAGTTATTAAACAACCATGACCGATGAAGTACTGGAGCTTTATTAACAACTTTATCTTAATACGGATCCATACTCATATTCCCATTACCATTTCAGAGTATTGAGTGTGTTTAATTTGACATGTTCATGAAACAGAACATTGCTTCTTAATACATTGTTTGTATTCTATACATCTTTTTCCTCATGGAATCCTATTAGATGGTATTTATCTCCAGTTTATGGGCAATGTGAGGATCTGCAACTTAGAAACATCTATTTAAATCCAGTTGAGCGTGTGGTTTTGGTCCAGTAGCCCCTGCAGCCATCCGGTGGCGAGCATGACCCCTGGCACCTGGTTTACCTGCCGGTTGCCTGACGCCCCTTTCACCTGTGACCTTTGACCCCGACCCGGAGGCTTGGCAGACATCAGCTGTCACACAGCCAGCCCGAATGAGAGATAGCTCGAGCCAATGTGCAGTCCCGCGTAGCATTCGTGCGTTTTTTCAGTGCAGATGTTTGTCATAAATATTCATAAAGCTGCCTAATGGCAATCATTACTCCAGTTCAGTTTCTTTGCCTTGGCAGCCCCGGTAAAGCCCGCTGCCAAAACTGGCTCTTGAACTCTGCACTCTAGTGGCCGGCTTTGATTGATTGGGACTGTCATCGCAGGAATCCTCCGGTCGCGCTCGCCCGCACAGCCGGCCAGACAAACGCACGACAAGCGCAAACACAGAGGTATTACACCGCCGCACGGAGTCATGAATAGTCATTCAATTCACTAATGTGATCAGCCATCAATCTCACAGTCCCCGCTCGCTCTGTGTGTGTGTGGGTGTGGGTGTGTGCGTCTGTGAAAGCATTTCCTCCGAGGTGTTCCGACACGTTTTGCATGCTTGTATACAGACAGGGGAACAGTCTTGTTTGCATCCTGTTGAAAGCACTTCATTTATATTTGACGGGCGCCCACTTTTCTTCCCCGTAATCCTGTGTGAAAAGTTTTAAACCAAACAGGATTTAATCCCAGGTCAGCATGGGAAGGAAAAAAAGTTGTGTATGCGGGAGCCAGAAGGAAGAACATGGAAAAAGACAGGGATTTTAGAAAGCATTTAAAAGAAAGCGGGATGTTGACTGAGCGCTTTACGGTATTCTGAAAGTGGATAAGGGTGAGTGGAGCTCAAGGGCCTCCCCTACCAGTCTAACTGTAAGTGCTTTAATGGTAGCCAATAAAAGCATAAGGGGTGAGTGGCAGGGGGCTGGCTGCAGAGCTGCCTTCTCCACTTCTTTCTCCCTCTTTTTCCTCTCATGTTCTGTGGCCCCGGGGCTGCTGCCTGCGCTCAGAGTGAGGCCTCCATAAATCTAGTGGGATTAAAGAAACCCCAGCTATGGGTCGCCTCCAAATTAAACCAGGGCAGAAAGCCACTTAATAATCCAACGGAGAGAGAGAAAGGGGGAACGAGGCAAAAATAGGGGGTAAAAAAAAATAATAACATTGACTTTGGCACACTTAGGCAGTTAACAGAAATAAACGCATCTTCATAAACTAACACTCATATACATCTTTCTGATTAAAAGTACAGATTGACATTCACATAAATATCAACTATTTAAGATGAGATCTCCATTTTGCTTTCCGAGTTTACCGAGATGTGTCATTTTTCCTATAACTCCTCCACAAAAAAAATATCAGGCTTTTGTTAGCTTTCATCTTAAAAAATAAAAAAATGTGGAGCTGGGTTTTTCGTGGCACTGCGAGACACATGTCATGTTTGTGTATGTTTATTTTCAGGGAACTTCATTTCCCCTCATCTTTTTTTATACCTGGCTTTTTTTTCCACCAGGCTTTCTCCTGGGACACAACAGTCAACAGAAAATGTCGTCTGTCTTCATAGGCCTCGGCATGTTCGTGTTTTCATTCTTGAATAAGTGTAAATTACATCCTTTAAAGATTAGGATTTACATGGCGTCGCCGGTGATGGTTGATGGAACGCATCTGGAGCGGCTGCCACTCCTCCGTCAACTCTCACTCCTAAAAAACCTTCCCTGCTTGATTAAGTTTATAGTGAATGATGAATAATAACATGTACATTTCAGTACAAGCAAGAAAACCAACAAAACAAAACACTCAAACATCTTTCACAATGATGGTAAAATGATTCAAAGAAGGCCTTCCATGTTCAAAAAGGAGCTCAAAAATTGCTCTGTCCCTACCCCCTTTTTCTAGCCTGGTTAACACCAGACCTTCTCAGTTGTAACTGAGAGCGGGTCTGGGAAAGGCTCATTGACAGTTAATTTCCAAAGGGGCGTCACCAACGAAGGGCGCTCAAATGCCTCTGGGCGCAAGTGGATAGTCCTTCAACCAATCAGACCAACGATCCGGGTGACGTAGCAGCGACAGAGGCATCAACGGATTGCTGCGCTTTGGTGGCCGTCATGTTGAATGTAAACAAGAAGCTGCTCGCCGTAGCTGCTCTATCGTCATCAAGTAAAGCCCGCCTCAGCGGTTGTGATTTGTGCCTCGATTTTGGGGACATTGGAAATGGGTTTAAATGGGCTCTTGGACAGACTGACCTGCAGAGCAAATCTCAAATTTGCCAGAAGTTCATCAGGGTTTACCCAGGCTACCCTTTTTCTACTTTTCTACTTTATTTATATACAAACAATTTAATTCTTCAATTATTTATACATTTATACTTCAACGCATTCTCATGAACGGGTCCGTATGATATTGTATGAAAATGTATGGACACCAAAACGTATGATATCCTACGAAATTAGGAGACCGCCTGCTGGTTACGTGACGCCAGCTGGTTACGAGCTCCATGACGCCGAGCGGCAGCTGCTAGTTGTTTAAGCCGCTACAGAGCTTTGTGACGCCGGCTACAGACCTCCGTTGTACCAGCGGTAGTTGGTGGTTCAGTTACCTGAGAATAGGTGACTTTGAAAGCACCGCGAGCTGCCGGTCGTTTCGGAGGACATTAGAGTTAAATTTAGACCACAAAATATGAGCGTTTTGACGCAACGAAAGTTAAGATTATATACCAAAATGACCAGTTAAGATTAAGACGGTGGTTTGGACTAAAACACTCCTAAGAAACACACATTTCCTGGATGAAAGTGTTTAGTTTCCCCGAAGAAGCTAACTCCGCTCTCTGGCTGAAAGTCCTTTATGTTATCGCTAACCCATCCCCCCGATCTCGGTGCTTGAAGATGTCGTAGTATTAAGAGAGACTACGGTAGCGAGTAGTATGAAATGCCTGAAATTCCGCGTAGGGAGGTTGGTTGGGGGGGGGTGGATAGGTCAAACAGCACAGGACCTTCAGTCAGGAGACCAGGGTCCGTGTCCCGCGTGTCACTTTTCCCAAACCCAAGTGCGAATGTGTTGTTTGAAACAACCCTTGGATACCGTCAGATAGCTGTTGATTATTCACTTCATACATGATTTGTGCAGTTTTAAAGTCAACAAGATCTTTCAATTTTTATGCTTTTAGTTTGATGAAGAGTGGCTTAGTCGGTGCTCTATAAGTGGTTTTATTTACAATTCACAGGTAAAGTAAAAAGAAATCTCTATTTCTACACCACTAACAAGGCTCAAAATAGCACCACACTTCCACAGTAGCATAATGAGGGTCCCTACATGTAAACTGAAGCATTGAGAACTTTGTAAGTGTACAGACAGTTTATTAAAAAGATATAATATATATGTTTATAGAGACTGTATCGTTCACGTATACAGACGGGTGCCATCTTGGGAAAACAGTCATGACCAGTCGAACGACGAACGCTGTGCAACCAGTATCCAGTAACATAGCTCAAGCACGGCGTTCGTCGTTCAACTGGTCATGACTGTTTTCCCAAGCTGGCGCCCGCATGTATACCGAGTGCTACGGTCTTTCTAAACTATCTTTTTAATAAACTGTCTGTAAGCTTACAAAGTTCTCAATGCTTGGGTTTACATGTAGGGACCCTCATTATGCTACCGTAGAAGTGTAGTGCTATTTTGAGCCTTGTTAGTGGTGTAGAAATAGCGATTTCTCTTTACTTTATCCGTGCCCTGACGACTAGCGTTACAAGCTAATTAGCGGTTTGTGATGAAACTGGTCACATTCGATTAGCATGAAAACACATCCTAGAGAACGGTAGACTCGGTACCCATGTTATTAACCCCTAGGTTCATAAATTGCGCTGGATTTGTCCTTTAAATGTTTCCCAGTATGGCAGTATGAAGGAACAGTACAAAGTGTATAATGAATTCAATAGGTATTTGGTTTTATACAGTATTGCAATTGATAGTTTGGGCTTAACATAATTCCGACATACTATTTCTACAGAATGAGGGTAGTGGGAGGGGAGAGTGGAAGAGGAGGAACAGCAGCGGTCAGTCCAGACCTTGGTATTCCTGCTCTTTTACTTCTCCTCAGCTCCTTAGGGAACCTTTGTTGGCACACAAACCGCTGTTTGTTTGAGCTGCTTCACAATACTCCCACTCAGTGGGAGAGAACTCCTAAGGGGTGTTGGATTGCACCTTGTGGCTTTCCTTTCCTTTCCCCTCTCCCTCTCTCTCTCTCTGTAGTGTTGTGAGTGGAGCAGAGCGGAGCGGGGTAGGGCAGGGCAGGGCAGTAGGCTGGGGATAGGGTACACATTATTGAGATCCTGGTGGCTAGACTAGGCCGAGCGTTGCACATGAAAGCACTGGGAAAATGGACACTGGATCTCTGGTTCCTGGATAAGGTCTGATGACTTAATCTGTCCATCTGAGGATAAAGAGAGTTTAGCGAGGAGGGGGGAGCCAAGGGTTGGGCTCAGTTGCAACGTTATATACATTTAAGCTTTGTGTGTATCTGAGGGGCATGATACCACACCTGGGTCAAAGTGTATTTAAACCTGCACGTTCTCACTCCCAACTCAGTGACACAGTGGCTCTCAGCGTCAGATACCGATGTAAAAATCCCCCTTCAGCGTCTGTATGGAACGCACCGGGCAGAGCAGCAGCTCGACCGCGGCGCTGTAAGATGATGTAGTATGAAGAGCGACAACGGTAGGGAGTAGTATGAAAGAAATCTGAATCAAAATCCACGAAATGAGGTGGGTTGGGGATGTTGATGGGACTTGACAGGACTTTCCCCCAGGAGACCGGGGTCCATGTCCTGATCTTGTCCCGCGTGTCACTGAAACGTACATTTTATAACCCCACCCGCCATCTTTTCCTAAACCTAACTGTCCCGTTCTTGTGCTACATGTCAGAAAAACGTACGTCCCAACCCAGAACCTCAAAAGTGACGCCAAGGTTCCCGACCAAGTGCGTTTATATATGACGCTCAAGGAGACTTTTTGCGTCAGTAACCAACGCCAAAGGCATCTGACCAAGCGTGAGGGAGTGAGAATGTTTTGATTTAAACCTATACATTTTGTTGGTGTTTTACTGCAGAACAAAAATCATGAATTCAGCTACTTCCAGGGTAGATATTGTTGTTCATGGAGGTGTACAGGTTTAGGACTGCACGATATGAGGAAAATATTTAATTGCGATTATTTTGACTGATATTGCGATTGCAATATGGTTCACGATATTGGAGGGAATGATCATGTTTGTATCATTATTCTCATTTTCATTAACTAATATTAAATCTTAAAAAATGTAAATGATTGTAGTGTGATTTTTGCGAGGATCTGTACCAAACAAAGATTTTCTCTTTCTTTCTCTTGTAGGCTGGGACGTCTCAATACTTTTGACACATATTTTGCCATTAACAAATATTGCGCCCCTCTGCGATTTGGATATTGCACTAGTCCATATTGCGATTTCAATAAAATTGCGATTAATTGTGCAGCCCTAACAGGTTACTTATTAAAGTTTCCACAAATAAATTGCACATGCTGTCAAACTTAAGCTGTGGCTACATACAGTACATTATAAGTGATGTCAGCAAGAATAATAATCGTTCCTCCCACGTTAGAAGCCCCCTATTGACTGCCCTCTTGGCCTGGGGTCTCCACCCACTTTATTTCACCCGTCAAGAATCTCACTGGGAGGGTGTCACACACAGGAGGTTACCCCAACACCTAAGGGTGGGCAATATGACAATATACAGTATACCGTGGACTAAAACCAACCACTAATTGGAGGGCTGGCAGATCCCTGGCTCTTGTAGGAAGCTTCAGTGAACCCAAACTGCTGCCATGGTAGGGTTGCATTTGCATGACGTCGGTGTGTGAATGAGTAAAGGAGAGGGAAATGGTAAAGCATACAATCAAGCTTTTTTTTAGGCCTTTATTTATAGGACAGGCTTAGACATAAAAGGAGAGAGAGAGGGGGGATGACATGCAGCAAAGGTCCGCAGGTCGGAACCTAACCCACGGCCACTGCATCAAGGACTGAGCCTCTTATGTATGGGTGCACGCTCTGCCAGGTGAGCCAACCAGGCGCCCAAAGCGTATAATTCAAAGGTCAAGGTAAACTTTATTATCCCAAAATAGGGAAATTCAGTTGGTCAAGGTGCAGATACACATAACAGTCATAAAAACAGATACAAATATAAATATTGAGATAAATAAATATAAATATTCCATATGCCATTCCCCCCCTTTCTACACACACACACACACACACACACACACACACACTTACACAGGGAGAGCATTTTAAAACACCCTCACTCTGACGTACACTCCCACAGACACATACTGTATGTGTGCACACACTCAGAGCACTTCCAGGTACCCTCAGCATGCCGTGTTATTGAAGTGTCCCAATAAGCCGTGACAGTGAGCCAGCATGCCCAATACCAGGATTCTAAAACTGAAGCAGCGAAATGGAATTCAGCCATTGTTCATTTTAGGATTGAAACAATGTTTTTCTCACTGTGACACAAATAAAAAAAAAAAAAGCCTATTGTTCCAACCAACTGTAAATACCAGATGGTAGAGATATAGGGCAATGCTGATGGTGCATCATGAGTCGGCAGTCACATTAAAGTGTCACGTCAGCTTTCAAATCCTCAACACTGTCTGGCATTTATAATAATGGCACATATGGCAAATCCAAAATGGGGAAAACAAACACTGGAGACTTGTTTGCAAACAGTATTTTCTTTGAGCTCACAGACAGACAGACAGACACACACACACACACACACACACACACACACACACACACACACACACACACACACACACAGAGTGAGCTGAAAGAATTTACACATAATTGTTTCAGCGTGTTCAAGCTGCATCTGTTTATTGGCAATAAACACAAATATTGGGTGGAAAAGACTCATAAAATCCAATATTGTAGTTGCTTGCCATAATTCCATCTGCTCAAAGTTTCCTCTGGATCCTTGATCAACTGTCACCACTTTAACAAATGGCATCTTTATGTAAGAACAAGATGCAGTTACCACACCAAACGATTGGTTGATTTCACCTGTTGTTCCCATTCTCAAACACCCACAGCTTTAAGCCAGAACAAACACTATATTTATGCAGACAATCTGTCCTTTGGTACGATGTTTTACTCTGAAATAGCATTTATTTGATTTTTTTTATATAACTATTGGAAGTTTTCGCAAGAGACTGTTGTGACTGGAGACAGAGTCATTGCTGGGGCTGTTTTTTAGATACTTTTGGGAAGCTTAAAGGGCTTTTCACACTGGAAGCGATTGTCGCGCCTGGTAATCCATTTTCAGTGAGGCGAGCGGGCAGGTTGGGGGGGGAGGTGCTGGCAGTTTGACAGGTGACGAGACGAGCGGGCGCAATCCCGTTTTTTTCTGCACTTTTTTCACTATTAAATTATACCTAATTTTATGAGTTAAAAAAAGCTGACATTATGAATTATTTCGACAAATAGTTGCGATTAAGTGGATATTCACAGACTGTCAAACTTTAGTCGGGATACTGTTTAGAAACCAATTCATTCTTTATTCAAATGTTATACAAATTTAATAAAACACCCCAAAATTCTATGAAAGTAGAGACCTGGTCCTTCATTTTACTTAGAAATGGCCAAAACTGAATAGCGCCTCTTTTCATTTCTAACCAGTGACGGTTGATTCTGTCGGCTAAAATAAGCTACAGTGGCTTCTGGTTACCTTATAATCTACACTGTAAAACCCTTTACCATACATTTACAGTAAACATACTGTATTTTAAAACAAGGGTATTTAACTGTAAACAGGTGCACAGTTACTGTATTATATGAATTTACAGTAATATACTAGCAGCCGCTTGGCCAGTAAACTAACAAGAGAGCAGACAAACAAGTGATTAATCCTTTCCTTACTCTTTTCCTCAGGGGGTTTAGCAAATGATCAGTTGCAGCTATGTGGGGTTAGTGCATGGCCAGTTTAAAGCTGGATTCTTTTTTTAAATGCCCGGCTTCATGTAGTTCTACTGGAACATAGGGTCAGTTTCAGCAGATATGACAGAAAGTTAGTTTTATAAGACTTACCTACTGCACCTTTAATGTACCGTATTTTCCGCACTATAAGGCGCACCGGATTATAAGGCACACCTTCAATGAATGGCCTATTTTAGAACTTTTTTCATATATAGGGCGCACCGGATTATAAGGCGCATAGAATAGAAGATACTGCAGTCAAACGTTTGACTGGGGTTGCGTTATGCATCCACTAGATGGAGCTGTGCTAAAGGGAATGTCAACAAAACCGTCAGATAAAGTCAAACTTTATGAAGCGTTCTGACAACTCCGATCACTCCCTCCTTATAGCATTTAAATCTAAGTGGTCCGATTAAATAGCGATCGTCTCAACGTGGTCCCTGACATGTTGTCATCGGCTTGTCCGCTTCCATTGGCCATATCAGAGGCAAACCTGAACGGATTGGCTCATATGAGCTACCAATCGAAAGCTTAGAAGCTAGGGAATACGATGACGCCCACATCGATCATGTAGCAAGCTGGGCAGAGAAGCTAGCGGCGATGACAAGTGCGGAAATGGAAAACGCGTTTTTCCGTTGTGATTTGGCCAGAAACTTCAACATTGTGAGGCGAACAGATCGTTTTGGAATATAAAGCTTGGATATTACATTTCCTTGGACTTTTGTGGATTTATGAAAATCAAGTTTTGGCCAAAATACCACTTTGTTGCTGAAAGGACAACGAAATCAGGTATGGATGCACTCTCGACATCTGCGCAGATTATGGCTAAATTGTTTTATTGTAAATTGTTTACTTTGTAACAGTTGTGTAACTGCTATAAATCATCGTATGCTTTGTATGTGGGCTTAAATTAATCATTAGAGGCTAAGCTTTCAATTGGTGTGTCGCATGGCTGTATATTTTGAATATTTAATGCTTTAAAGTTATAAAAACGCGAATGAGTGGAAGTTTTATCGAGGTTACAGCGACGCGGTGTCCCGTCAACAGGGCAGTGATCCGAGAGGTTGATCCATATATAAGGCGCTCCGGATTATAAGGCGCACTGTCGTTTTTTGAGAAAATTAAAGGCTTTTAAGTGCGCCTTATAGTGCGGAAAATACGGTAATGTTTTTTAAAACAAATTAATTTTAGTTATTTATTAGTTTTTTGAGAATTGTATGTATCTTTTTGTTACATCAGTGTGCATTAAGTTCTTCTTGTTTTTAACTTTTCCCAGCGACGGCCAGAGGTGTCAAGTAACAAAGTACAAATACTTCGTTACCTTACTTAAGTAGAAATGTTGGGTATCTATACTTTACTGGAGTAATTATTTTACAGCAGACTTTTTACTTCTACTCCTTAATTTTCACGCAATTATCTGTACTTTCTACTCCTTACATTTTAAAAATAGCCTCGTTACTCCTAAATCAGTTCGGCTTGTTTTCATTCCGGCTTGTCATCGTTCAAAAACACACACACAAAAAAAAAAACTATCCAGATAAGTCGCCCCATCCGGAGTGAATTAGATTGTGGTTGGGGTTGGATGAGAAGTATAAACATATACCATTCCGACACCCTATTGGTTTGTACGCGATCCATCGCACCTGCACATGACACAAATCACGTCACACTCCAGCAAGGAAATAGACGTATGCAGCCTAGTACCAAGATGTCCGTGGCAGAGACTCAAGAGAACTCGAGTGAAATGTCCCAACCAAGCACCAGCGAGGAGGTTGATAGCTAGGAGACCAGCCAACCCTTCTACATCCCTGGCCGTACCTGGAAGAATTTTTCAAAATGGTTGGATGCAAAAACAACTCCTTTTGAATGCGCTGCAAGTGCCGTGCACCCAAGTACCACGAGCTAATTACAATACTTATAGGCAACTAGTCATCATATCTTCTGCTCCATGAAACATGTTAATGCTCAGTAGTACACATATATGATTCTTTAAAGGTCCCATGACATGGTGCTCTTTGGATGCTTTTATATAGACCTTAGTGGTCCCCTAATACTGTATCTGAAGTCTCTTTTATATAGACCTTAGTGGTCCCCTAATACTGTATCTGAAGTCTCTTTTATATAGACCTTAGTGGTCCCCTAATACTGTATCTGAAGTCTCTTTTATATAGAATTTAGTGGTCCCCTAATACTGTATCTGAAGTCTCTTTTATATAGACCTTAGTGGTCCCCTAATACTGTATCTGAAGTCTCTTTCCCGAAATTCAGCTTTGGTGCAGAACTACAGCCACTAGAGCCAGTCCCACAATGAGCTTTCCTTAGGATGTGCCATTTCTGTGTCTGTAGCTATTGAGGAGGAGAGAGGGGGGGCAAGATGGAGGGTGGGGGTGTGGCCTTGACCAACTGCCACTTTTCTCGTTTGAATGCCATGATGTCTCTCTCTCTCTCATGGGTGGGCCAAATTCTCTGGGCGGGCAAAGCAGAGAAAAGGGGAGGTAACCTTGCTCCTTATGACCTCATAAGGAGAAGATTCCAGATCGGCCCATCTGAGCTTTCATTTTCTCAAAGGCAGAGCAGGATACCCAGGGCTCGGTTTACACCTATCACCATTTCTAGCCACTGGGGAACCATAGACAGGCTGGGGGAACGCATATTAATGTTAAAAAACCTCATAAAGTGGAATTTTCATGCCATGGGACCTTTAATGTATTTGCATTTTACTAAAATGCGTTCATTTTCAATGGGCATAAATGCGGCTGAAACAGGGGCATCCCAAATTTTTCAACATTATCATTTTAATATAACATTATAGTCATTTTTTGTGGAGGTGGGGTAGTGCACTATAGGCCCCTGTGGGGCGGGCTAAGCTTTTGTCCTTAATGGCATTTTTTTCCCGTTACATTACTTTTACTTTTATATTTTAAGTAGTTTTGAAACCAGTGCCTTTACACTTTTACTTGAGTAAAAAGCTTGAGTTGATACTTCAACTTCTGCAGAAGTCTTTTCAAACCCTAGTATCTGTACTTCTACCTGAGTAATGAACGGGAATACTTTTGACACCTCTGGCGACGGCACAGAAAGCATTCCTGCTTTGTTTCTCTACCACTGCAGCAAAGTCCTGCAGTCTCGGGAAGCAAGGGCGTAGCTTTTGTTTCAACATTTTCGGGGACACATTATAACCAAGGGGGCTCAGGGGGTCGTCAGCATCAAACCTTTCATTTCCTACACTCTAAGAAACAACAAAACTGTAAAATAACAGAAACAGTTCTGGCAGCTCATTACTCGGACTTTGTCCCGTAATTGAGAAATGGAAAAAAGTATGTGTGTAGCTACAGTGAAAATATGGAACATTTTCTGTTAGGTCTTTTAAAAAATTCTCTCTTACAAAGCTGCTCAGTCAGTAAACTTCTGAAAAAGTAGAAAAAAAGCTTCAGAAAGGTTGAAAAAAAAAAGCGCAAAACGTAAACAATGAAATTGACAATGTGGACATAATCTGCAATCCAAAGCCAATCATATTTCTTCAGGCGGACAAATCTAAATATGGGAAATCTATGTCCCGAAATCTACTCCTACGTCAGGAAGTGTTGTCCTTGACCGCTACACAACGCAGAGTTAAACACTCAAATCTTCATAATGAGTCCATGGCTGCCAGCTCTCTATGGTATGTTCATTTGATTGGCAGTCGGCTCAATATTGGAGCGTACGCAGCGTTCACACTATTGAGCCATTAGCCCCGAGTGGCGGATCAGACCTCTCTTTAAAGGCCCTTTGCATCTGGTTTCCGTTTAAATGTCATAAATGTGAAGTATATATATACTCCAAGGTCATGACAGACAGATGGTGGCGTAATGATTTTTCAGAACTGGGGCCAGGCAGCGGTGCAGGAAGTGCAATGGGCCTGCTTAGGCTCTGCTCACAGAGCCCTTACTGTAGCTAACACAGGCCGTGTTCTCTCTGAAAGCCCCAAAAATTCTCATTTTAACCTTCAAAGGACAAATTGTCAGCTTTTTTTTCTCTCTTTAGGTTAGGGAGGGGCTGGGTAAATTATGCCTCAATTGCAGCATATTCCGCCAATATTATTTACATGGCTGTCACTTTGACTTGCTGTGGGGCCACTCACAGCCCTTTTTATTTCCATTTTTGCTGACAGCTCTGGGCTCATCCCTGAACTGTCATAATATGCCGTTCTGCTTCTCTCTGTGCTGCGGCATGCTTGCATCGACACTTCATTTCTCCCAACCGTTGTTTTTCTATCGCTTCTTCACAGTCCCTACCTCTACCAATCCTTTATTCCCACTCTTACTCTCTGCGTGTCTCTGTTGCCTCTGTGGATGTCTGCGTGGGAGTTGACCCACAGCAGGCAGCAGGCTCAGAGTCAGCCGGTTCAAACGCATGAAAAAAGACCCCAGATATAACAAGATATGGCTATACAAACATGCCGCGATCAAGCCCTTTTTCGATGAACCTATGTAAAAAACATTAGACGATCAGGGATCACACAGTGAACTTAGCATCCCATCAGGGCCAAATCTTTACAGCACAGACAGTGACTTTCATCATCCAGTTTAGGAGCTGAAGACCTCAAACTCCCCTAGAAACTGCTGTTCCTCACAGGCCTCTTACGCACCTACTTCACAGTCGACATTTCTTTTTATTGTCCTTTTCATCAGCCTCTCCTTGAACTGCCTACCCAGAGACAGCAGTGGAAGAAGTATTCAGATCCTTTACTTAAGTAAAAGTGTTTAATGGTCTAATCATCTCAGCTGGACTGTTGGCTAGTTTACTTTAGAATCAAACATCAGATTTTATAAACTGCATGTGTTTTGTGTGCAGGAATCTTAATGTGTAAAATAACTAGTAACTAAAGCTGTAACAGATGAATGTAGTGGAGTAAAAAGTACAATATTTCTCTCTGAAATGTAGCGGAGTAGAAGTAGAAAGTGGCATGAAAAGAAAAAGACTCAAGTAAAGTACAAGTACCTCAACATTTGGACTTAAGTACAGTACTGGAGTAGATGTACTTAGTTACATTCCACCACTGTTCCACGTCCATTGAGCCACTTGGATTCACAGGGTCGCCTTGTTCTTTACCCCTCTCCATGAGGAAGAAAAATGAAAACAATAACAGAAAAAAAAGAAGGGGGGAAGAAATGGAGAAGTGACTGGCGAAGGAAGCAGACGAGCGCACGCAGCAGGACGGCGCTCTGATGCGCACACGGCGTCTTTCCGTCGGCACCATCGCCTGTGGAAATCAAAACATTCCTGGTCAGGGTTGCTGAGGATGAAGTGAAAACCCCAGAGTGAGGCCCGCTGTGTTCCTCTCCTGCTCTCTCTTTACCCTCCAGGCGACTGAGGTGCTACAAAGTCTTTCATACCCCCCCACACATACACCCTGTCGTCCATGTCCGGGGATTTGACTGACATTGACTGACAGCTGATAGGCTTTTGGTTCTTGTGTGCTTTTTATTTTATTTTCATTTTTTCCCTGTCTTCGGTTGGCTGAGTGTGTGTGTGTGTGTATATGTGTGTGAGTTTATTCCCTTTTTTCACATTATGCTTCAGTGATGTTTCCTGCTCACACATCCTGTTATAACGGTTGTAGCTCGAGGCATAACCTGCGAATGAGGCATGCCGGTCTTTTTTCATTTTTTCTTTTCCAACTCTGCTGGAATTTGAGGTAGCATGCTAGCATTGCATTTATGCATAGGAAAGCTCTCTTTATTCCTATCTTTATCTCAATTGAAATGTCATTAAAATACATTTTCTTTTTACATCCTCTTACTCTTAGAATCACAGTTTCAATAGCTAACCCTGATATCACCAACACCCATGCATTATTTATTGTTTTGGGCATTTTTAGGCCTTTATTGACAGGGCAGCTTAAGACAGGAAAGGGGAGAGAGAGGGGGAATGACATGCAGCGAAGGGCCGCAAGTCAGAATCCAAAGGACTAAGCCTTTGTACACTCTACCAGGTGAGCTACCCAGGCACCCCACACCCATGCATTATTTAAGGAAGGCACTGAGTTACCAAACTCTCAGCCAGCATTGGCCTACTGTATCATGTAATTTCACAGAAGTCTTACAATATCAATAAGTCATTGAGGCAGAGAGAGACAATATCAGGCCTGCATACTTATAATATAATACTTTACTTTCCTTTACAGTCATTTCTTCAGAAGCAAATGCAGTAGTTTACCACACTAAATGTACTTGACAGCTTCTCACAGTTAATTTTTTTGGGTTAAAATTCTACATAACAAAGAAAAACATATGCTGTATATTGTTGTTAATGTTCTTTTTAGAATAAGTTGGGCCACCTATGGCATGTGCGTGGTAGTATACATGTTCTAGGACAGATTTAAAAAGTTTAAAGTTTGACACAATGTGAAATTTAATGGAAAGAGAAAGTCACAGAGTTAGGTCTCTGAGAATAAGGGAGCAATTTCTCCTGCAAATAGCTTCAAGCAGGTTCTAAGGGCACATTTTCTGACAATAATTATTAAGCTAAGGTCAATGGACATTTCGCCCCATAATTGATGCTATAGAGTGGAGATGCAGGGAAGGACACGCAGCAAAGGTCCCCTGGAGGACTTCACCTGGGACGTTGCTTCCACCACTGTGGCGAACCAAGGACTTCTCACACCACTGCGCGTGAGTGCGTTAGCGGTGGACACTTTACATTAAAGCACAGGAGCTGATGCTGGCGTAGCAATGCTGCTGGGACACTAGCAAGAGAGCCACTCTAAAAACAGGGACGTTCAGAAAAGCATCCATCCTCCAGAATCCACTTTTTGTCTCCCTGTTAGCTTTGTACGCCCACAGTGCACCTCTGACATTGGTGTAGGGTGACATTGTGAGCTGAGCCTTGGCGTTCCGGTTTAAATTCAGAGTTGAAGGATAAAAGTTAACGACCTTAGCATCTCATTCTCTGGGGCGCCCGTCTTTGGCACGTCTCCTTTGAGAAGCACTGTGCAGCTCAATGGGACAGAACAGACGAGAGGAGCCACTCTGCCATGCAATGTATAATGACATCTTCTGTTATAGCCCCGAATGGTTATAGGCCATAAAAGTGCAAGAGCTAATCTAGGAGATCCATGGTCAAAAAAGAGATGAGTGTGTGTGGTCAGGAGTAGGACAGCTTTCTCTCTCCCTGTCTGTATGTCTGCCTTTGTTGCATTAAACCAATGTGCACCTTGAGACTCATATTGAATGCATTTGCAACATTAATAGAGAAGAATTCTCTCTAAAAAATAATCAGCCAAAATGTTCTCTCCTTTGGAGCAAAACATTTGCAGTTCAAAAGCATAAGCGTTGCGCTTCACTTCAACTCCTGGGACTCCATTTTCAACACATCTGCTTCAGCTCTGTTTCATGACTCACTTGTATTTGCAGTACAGTATGAATCCTAATTTTAACGGTCCCTGCTCTTATAGCTTAATGCGGTCCGGCCAAAATGTATTATCTCAAAGCATCGTGGCTTGTAAATCAGAGTTCCAGAGGCACTCAAAGGAGGCTGAAATGAAATCAGCGTTTCCTCCCATCAGCATGAAAAGTGAAACTCAACACCGGGAAGCTGGGGAAACACACGCATACACAATGGCAGCTCTGCGCTCACACATCCAGAGCTGTTAGCTCCAGCTACCTTAAACCCTGACTGTTTAGTTGGGTGCGAGCCAACGCTTTTAGTCATAGACCCAAATTTTCACCTCGCTCCCTCTTTTGCTGTTCTGAGATATAGCCTTGGCCGAGCTCCCAAACTTAAATGGCTGATTTGCTGTGGGTTAACTGGAGAATGGGATGGTGAAGTCATATATATTGTGTGTGTGGGGAGGGAGAGCTGAGTGGTAGATCAATTTGGGAGAATAAAGAAGGAACCAGATGGCCATTGGATCTCAGTCCAAGGCAGATGGGGTAAAATAGCAATAGATGAACAGCTCAGGTATTTATTAGCCATAACGTTTGAAATGTGAAATGTGTATGACTGCACTTTAGCTCGACGCGATAAAAACACCAGACTGTTGCCGCTGCAGGAGCCACCTTTGCTCTCGTGTCTGTGCTGAAAAATCGATGCACATCCCTTAACATGGCATGTTGTGATAGTAAATGAAGAGTGCACGCAGACATCTAATCTGTTAGATACAAACTTGATGTACGATGTAGGGAAAAAAAACTATCCTGCCCCATTACACTAATCACACATCAGCTCTCGTTGAAAAGGTGAAATCTCAGGACCTCTAATTCTGTTCAATTAAACTGCAGCGGCTTGTAAACCTGAGCAATCAAACGGCGGATCGATGGCGGCCCAGACGTCGGGCTCGCGGGCTATCAGGCCTGTAAATCACCGTGCGTGTGCATCTGTTTGGGGAGGGACAGAGGTAAAGAGCGAGGGGGCCGATGCCACGGGCCTGTGTCAGTCTCGAGGCACGAGCCCATTCTCGGAGAGAGGGAGAGACTCAGGCTGAAAAGAAGAGCTACAGCTCTAGGGATGAAGGACGGGCCGACCCTCAGCTGCGCACACACACACACACACACACACACAGAGTCATTTCCACATTAACATTAACCCCAGCACCATTACCGCTGTGAAGTGCCATTAAGAGCCAGACGTGAGGCCAAGGGGAGCAGATATTACTAAACTGTCTCCTCCTCTCAGTCTGCAGCTCATGTCATGATTCTCTGGCTGACAGCGGAGGAACAACAGGAAGAGTGGAGAAGAGCAATAATGCAGGGGCATTTGATAGGGTTGATTTTATTTATTCATTATTTTAGAGCAGTTCAATTATAACTAGAAGGGCACGCAGTTATGACAGGGTCCAAGCCTTCCCGGCCCGAGCCGCCTCGGAGTGTCATGGCAAACAAGTCTCCCAAGCTTTGTGTTGATAGCATTTACTTTGGCCGAGATATGCTAAAGTTCGTGTTTGGTCGCTAGCTACGAAAATGTGTTTGTTTGGAATTTACCAAGCAAAATTCTTGTGATAACTTCAATTATAATTAATAATTTGTTTCTTGAATACACCTCTGAGAAATACATTTTGTTTGAATGTCACCCAACGTGTCAGATCCCAGATGTCATTGACCCTAGCCATTACCATTGACCCTTACCATCACTGCCACAGTGTTGCCCTGCACCCAAGAGGACTGATTGAGTTTCAAGAACACATGATTAATGGTTTCAATCTTGGCTACTTGGGTCATGAATCAAAGTCCCCTAAAGCAGAGATCTTCAACAGGGGGGTCGGCAACCCTTAAGGGGTCCTCAGCAAATTTTTTTTATTAAAGTGTCTGAAAATATACATTAAAATGAAACACTGTGCCTTTCCCATGTATGTTTAACATTAAAATATGATGTATGAATAATGTGTGACTATCCATCCATCCGCCCACCCACCCAGTATAGTAGGGGGTCCCAGCTCTGTCTCTCTTTTAGTTAAGGGGTCCTTGGCCTAAAAAATTGTTGAAGACCGCTGCCCTAAAGCACCACTACCAACCCCCATAGTCTCACTGTATAGATTTCTCACAGTTTCGATGTTTCATTTTTGGGTTACATTTTACTTGAAGGTATCTACATATGAGTGACATGACACTGTCATGAACGTGTCATAAGCATTATAAACAAGTCATAAACGTTTATTACATAACGTTATTCTCCAAGCTGACAATTCCAGCAGGGAAATAGCATTTCTTTTTTGTTGGCCTAAAAGTTAATCAAAATATATCTTTCTTAAAATATTGGAATTAGCCTATGAAATATTCACCATGTGCACCATGTTTAGTAGTAGAACGTTTATAATCCCTGGGTTGCTAAAACCCAGTCTCAGAAAAGATAAGGACTAAGGACAATGGGGACGCTGAAATGAGATGGTATGCACCTTAAAAATGCCCACCTATGAACTTAAATTAAAAGCGTAACTGTCTATTACAGTATGAGTCATTTTGTGACATCTCTTCCACTTTGCTTTTTAAAATGTTAAACAGAGTTGGAAGCACAGTCAGCAAGTGTGTAAAAAAGCTTCATGGTGTTTCCCGCATATCAATTCCTGATTTGATGAAAATCACAAATGTTACTGTATTATATTAGTGGAAAAAGATGTTCACTCTTATGGACAAAAACGTATTTTTGGAAACTATACCAAATTACCCCTCAACTGCTGTCTCCCTTGACATCTTTGTATTCTTTTCTCATCATCGTTTAGGTATGAGGTTCACTATTTGATCATTCCCAGAGACAAAATGGGACTTAAGATGTTACTAATTATGTTACGAAAGTACAGGCTGTGTAACAACTGTCAGTTTATTAGAGGTGTCCAATCTACTATGAAGCCAATCAGATGCCAACAGTTTGAATAATATTAATACCTGGACTTTTATTTCTTGTTTTAATTTATTTCATTTGTGCTCAGGGGCCTTTTATTTATTTTTTCATCTACATTTTTAGCACTTTCTACTTGGTTTGCATTTCCCATGGTTTGCATTTTGAATATTGTAATAAAACATGTTTTTTATCCATACAAGGCTCTGTGTCCTTTGATCGTTAATGTTGATCTTCCCTGATATAAAGAATCTGTGTTTTTTTAAAAGAAAAAGAATCTTGGAGATTCTACAATCCTGCTAAGCAAGGTGGTTGTATCTGATTTTTTTATTTATTTATTTTTATTTAGTCAGTATTAGTAGTATAGTAGCTACTGCGCATGTGCGACTCCCAACAAAGATAGAACAGAAGTGAGATGCCTCACTCAAAATGAGCATAATATGGGCGCTTTAAAAGTCTTACAATGAGGTGAAACAGCTCTCATAAAACAGATTCAATGTACGACAGGTTTTCCAGCAAACTTAAAAAACAAAGAAAGACCACAGTTTCCCTTGTGGTGTTACCCCCTCTTTGTTTGGTTATGCAACACAGACACAACACTCCAGCACGGATCATATGGTTTTCCTAACTGCTTTCTTGCCACTGGCAAATTGTGGCTTGATGCCTGTTTGACGAACACATTTGTCTGTACAGAGTTCGGGAGACCACACACATCTGTCTCAAACTGGAAGAGGCAAACAGAAAGACGGCAAAATGTGCAACAACACGGAGAGAAGACATACGCCTGTCTGTGATCAGAAATTAGTCTGATTATTTTTTTGTGCAATCATTCAAGCAGTCAATTAAAACATTTGAAAACTTGTTATGAAGGTATGCACACAAATAATTACAATTCACTCTTCTGGCTTCAGTTGCCCGTCGCTTTCACTATGTATTTATCCAAATATGTGTTTCATGTTCTGTTATGTCTAGTGTTAAGAAAGCAAGAGAAGGAAGGTTCTTAGGAACAAGAGACATCAAAAACAATTACGCTCATTGAAGTGTAATATTTCCCCAAGAAGCTGGGAATGCATCTCGTTTCAGGCGGCGCTACCCGACAGGGCGACGGGGGCCCTGCTCAGCTACTTCTTTTTTTATTTTTTTTATTTGGTCTCAAAACACAATTGTCAATCAATCAAAGTCGCAATGCAAGGACGGGGCCGTCAGGAGACACTAGTCTAGCCTTCTTTCCTGTGAGTAACCAACGCAAACAAAGAGTTTCAGCTTACAAAGATGACAGCGGTGTTTCTGAACGCACCTCAGAAGGCCCTCTACAGGGAGATGGGGGATGCAACACCACATTCCTCCATGTCTTCCTCTCTCTCATTAAATAAATGAACCAGTGTATGATACTTCTATTCGAGTATACAGTTGTTTGAGCAGTTTGCACTGCTGTATATACTTTTCACGTCAATAAAACTGCATTGTAATTCGCACGTGTGTTATTACACGCGCCTCGTGCTGTTTTAGCTGGAAATGCTCTAGTCTTAGTGACGGCACATGGGTGTTTCATGCCTCTTTCATTCTGTTCATGCTGTCAACATCAAAGCAGTAATTATGCAATAAACTGTTAAAGGCTTTAGCGTCTCCAGCCTGATGCTGTCAGGTGTGGGATGGTTTTGCCTAAAGGTTTGTCTTGTTATTTTGTCTTTGATTGTTGGTGCTGCTGTCCTCACACCCGTCGGTGGAAATGAAGGGCTGTGTTGGTACGGTGGTTCCACTGACTGTGTGTGGCATCCAACAAGGGGATTGTTGGGAGTTATTGGAAAGACTGAACGGGCAGGTTGCTGTTGTAATTGGCATGTCAACATGTTTGCTTTGGTTTTTCAGTCTGGAAAAGCAAAGAGATGAACATGTAGACACACACAGCACCATGCAGTCCATCAGTATTTGGACAGTGACACATTGTTCTGTCCACAACTCCAGCACAGTGAATGCAAATGAAACAATGATAATGAGGTAATTACATTCAGGTTCATTCTGAGCGTGTTTTGCATCCACAATAAATCGTAGATTGCCTTTTTTCTTTTCTTTTTAATACGTAGCCCCTCAACATTCAATCAGTCAATCAACATGTATTTATATAGCAACAAGCAGGTAGCCAAAGGGCTTTACATGAAGTAACAGTAAAACCTAACATACATTGAATGAATGAATGAATGAATGCTTTATTTCATGTAAAAAAAAAATTAAATTAAAATTAATAAAAACTAAAAGAACAAAACAATGAAACAAAATTGAATAGGAAGAAGCAAAAGCTTATTTAATCATACCCCCTTTTCCACTACTATATAATAATCATCATAAATATATTATGTATATTTACACAAAGAAAATAAATTGTACCTATGTATACATTAAAATCAGAAGGAATAAAATAGACACAACAGAAAATGTCACAAGGCTACTCACCGTAAACCCAGATTTAGTTATAATTAAACGTTTTCGTGGTCACTACTTATTCTTTCATGTTTTGTTAAAAACCATCTTCATTACTAAATCACATTAGTTGTTTGTAATAATCATCTTAAGTATGCAGTGCACAGATCATATTAAGTAGAGATAACTAAGGATGTCAAGTTTCTGTATGGGAGGGGCGGGGTCATTTGACTGTGCCGCACTAAAAGCGGTGCAATGGCTCATGGGAAAAAAATATACATCTTCTGAACGGTTTCTGTCCTAGTTAAAGTGTGTTTTAAAGTGCTCATATTATGCTCATTTCAGGTTCATAATTGTATTTTGAGGTTGTACCACAATAGGTTTACATGGTTTCATTTTCAAAAAACACCATATTTTTGTTGTACTGCACATTGCTGCAGCTCCTCTTTTCAACCTGTGTGTTGAGCTCTCTGTTTTAGCTACAGAGTGAGGCATCCCACTTCTATCCCATCTTTGTTGGGAGGAGCACATGCTCAGTAGCTAGGTCAGGACTACATGAGCTAGCTAGCTGTTTCTCCAACTTCAGTCAGTACAAAACAGGATTAGCCGGGAGACTTTTCCTAAACGAGGGCGCATTTCACACTTTGCGTGGTATACCTGCAGAACAGGGACATGGAAGTAGTTCTTTTGTAGATTATGGTGAACTAGTGTGTGCTCTAAAAGTGTTTTGCCATTGAGAATGAGATAGCATGCTAGCGCTAGTTTTGTGTGTGTTTGGCTTGGAAACATAATATTTATCAGGCAACACTGCTTGTAATTCAAATCCTACATTTCCTGTAAACACTATGTTGTGCCATGAATGCGGTAAGGTCTCCTAATAGGGTATGTAACATTGGTTGGGCTGAAAATGTCTCTTTTGCTGTTTTATTTCGGCACTGTTCGCTGAGGATCCATGTTGGAAAAAAAAGTTAACGTACTGTGAACCGCTGCCACATGTCCTGCTTAATTGTCTGACATATACTCCCTTTCTCTGGGCCAGTATTCTGTATTAAGGCATGGATACCCGACCCGAGGCCGACGGGTCCCGACGGTACCCGACGGACCGGGTTTGGACAAATATTTAGAAATTATGGTCGGGGTCGGGTCGGGCTCGGTCACATCAGCGCGATAAGGCATTTGTTGTAAAATGGTGCTGCGGCTCCTTTTAAGAGAGCTCAGTGCGTGTGCGTGTGCGTGTGCGTGTGCGTGTGCGTGTGTGTGTGTGTATGTGTGGTATGTGTGTGTGTGTGTGTGTGTGTGGTAAGTGGGCAGAAGAGAGATAGAGAAAGAGGAAGCAGACGTGTTGTAGATGCAACCGGAGCAGAGTTAGTGGATATTCATGTTATAACGTGGGTCCTGGAAGTAACGAGTCTCTCCTGGTTTTCTGATCACGGTGGAAACGAAGCGATCAGGAGAGGTTAACCCGTTGAACATTTTAACAGCTTATTAACGTGCGCTTGTTGCCCCGTGTGCGCTGATGCGCTCATCTGTTGACATTTCCGAATGCCTTCCTACAGTTGCTTAACAAAAACGGGCTTTCCACACAAACAAACGTACATGTGTCATTAGTATGAGGAAAAAAAATTTGATTTTAACTGTGTCGGGCTCGGGTCGGGCTCGGACACAAATTTCTTAATACCTGTCGGGCTCGGGCCAGGGTCAATTTTTGTAAAAAGGCCCATATTTGAGCTTTATATAGTTGATTTCTCGCATAAAAAAGTCTCAAAAGTGAATTTTGTAATGGAATAGCAGAGATCTGCACAACCTAGTAAATGTAAATTTTGTGGCGTTACAAAGATAGAAGGTAGAGCCAAATGAGGAGGAGTTGAGAAGTTGACGTCAACTTTTAGCTTTGTTCAGATTTGCCCATTTTCAGTTTCAAAATTGTTTCAAATTGTGAGATTTGCAGAGGAAAGAGGTGTCAATGGGATTTAGAGGTTCTATGTATGTCCTAGTTACCCTCCAAACTGTCGTTATTCAACTAAGACAGGGTAAAATTGGTTTTGCATTCTATCACCCCTTTAGGGTATGGGTGCAAATCCTTTGCAGTGACTGTCCAAAATATATCTTCCATAGATGACATAGATCAGAGGACATTTTCCTAGTAACACTTCTCTTTTCTCTCTGTCTGGTGAGACGTGTGAAACACAAACTCTACTTGACTATGGTATGTCATGTATTTGCGAGCCGTGTTTGGAGATTTACGCCTTCAGTAGGAACCAATGAGCTTGGCGCTGAGTGCCAAAGACAGGGTAAAGGGGATTTGTTGACATTAAGAAAATTTGGGAATAACATCTTTAACCCTGAAGTGAAATGGTGACCCTAAACAGCTCTTTGAAGAAAATCAGAGCCGTCCAACATCTCCTCACTTGCAAGGTCTCACGGAGATACGCACACTGTATCCCACTTAGCCAGATGTGATGATATCAGGTTTCACAGCACACCTGAGTACAAAGAACAATAACAGCATGATTCACAATCAGTGGGTCACTCATAGACTGATCCTTTACAGCTCCATATGGAAGTCTGCTGTCTTTCTTTAGACTTGGCAAGACATGAGAATTTCTCCTTTTTTTTCCATTTGAAAGTGCAGTTTTTCACATCCAACGTTCCAACACTTTTACGACACTCTTCCTGCTATTTTGATGTGGACTGAGAGAGTGTGTTTATTTAGCGCAGAGGACGGGAGTAATGTGTGCGTCGGGGAGGTGGAGGGAGGATCTTGTGACCTGCCAATCACAGCTGTGGACATATTTACTGCAGGAAGTGGGACGAGGAGCCCGTGTCTGCGGATAGGTAGCTCACCTTCGAATTTGCAGTAGTTAATGGTGAAAATAAATGACACATAAAGTGTCTGTGGCAGCGGCGGTTTTAAGGGGCAGGCGCAAGGGTGGCCAGTGCCCCCGTGATATTAAGCTTCGACCCCCCTCTGGACCTCACCTAAATGCCCAAAGAGATAGTATTAATGTGTAGTGATAAATAACATGTAGGTAAACACTAAATAAGTGAATGTGTTAATTGTTATATATATTTATTACACGGCTTGGTTGAATCCGATGGCATTCTGGGGTCTGCTAATTCTTTATAACAGACCGTTGCCAGGCATAGCAACATGGACGCAGTTCTGATCACTCTGAAGGACAGCCATTCATCCGCTGAAAGAAGTCTGGGCAATTTATCAGCTGTGGCAAAAAGTGGAGCACAGGAAATGTCCTCCAGGCACGGCAGCAGATCTGGTGCTAGATTTTATATACCGTCTACGATCACTACGCAGTAACTTCAACCGCATGGACAATAACTTTAATTTGTTCCATTCAACATTGTGTTTACAGGTGTGTCAATTGCAGCGCCCGTGCAAGAAGGACACGAGATGAATGAGGACAGAAATATCAACATTACTACTCCCAAAGTCCCATTCACCTTGTCTCACTTCACCGTCAACGGAAATGTTCAGTTTAATGTGAATTACAACGACCATGAACTAGTTCAAAGTTCAGTTCACAAATTTTAAAATGAACTAGTTCCATTCATAGTTCATACTTCAAAATTCTGAACTAAGTTCACAGTTCCAAAAATCAACTAGTTCATAGTTCTTTTTTTCCATATGTTGCTGCGAGCTATTATTTTTCAAAATGATGGCCACAGCCCATATAGAACCACAGACAGCAATTATTTGATCAGTTTTAACACTGAAACTATGCGTCAGATTTTATCTTCATATCAAATCCAATGTCCAACGTGCCGTTTCAGGTTTGCTGTGGATGTGACTGAAGTGCAGATTTTCTTTTTGAAAGCTGGCGGGCAAAGTTTGCACAGAAATGTAAGATTTTTCCATCCTCACCGACCTTGTCATAAAACTGGTTTAAATAATCATACGACGCCTCCTTGCTGCTCCGTCGCCTCCATGCTGCTTTTTGTTTTGATGAGTCATGCGGAGGTGAAACACAGGTGGCTGGTGTTGCCAGATTGGGTGTTCGGCTACATGAAGGCCTGGTTACGGTGTGTTTTATCCGGGTTTTGGCCTGGAAGGCTCTATAGAAATCTGGCACCCTATTGGACGAAGTTAAACTGAGAGAGCATGGCGTTCACAGACACCAGAATGAACGAGTTCACAGTAACGTTCATCAGGCAGTAATACAGTACGTTCAGTTCACGTTCACCCAAAATATGAACGAGTTCATGAACTATCGTTCAATGAACGAGTTCAGTACTGCCCGTAACAGGGGATAAGTCTTTGCGTCGGGGTCCTGCATCACCCTGTCGGGGTTGTATTGACTATAATGACCCCCTCGCTCTACATTATCCCTTACATATGGGCTCAGTGGGTAGCACTTCTGCCTCACAGCAAGTTGGCACTGCAGAGTTTGATCCCACGGTCCAGGTCAGGGCCTTTCTGTGTGGTGTTTGCATGTTCTCTCGTGGGTTTCCTCCCACCACAAAGACACGCATGCTAGTTAACTAGGACTACAGTTGAACATTTGCCATTTGGCTAACACTGGCGCATTTACAGGAATGTTGATTAATGTGCATTGTGCTAATAAAATTAAAAAAATCGTATATGTCTACCGTTAGTCTTTGTAGATCCAAACCTATGGTGGGTTGGTGGTATGTCACACCTGTGCTTAATATATTTGGTACCCCTAAAATCACATGTTGCCCCAGCATGGCCCCTTCATTTGAAATGGTCTAGGACAAACCACTAGTGTGTGGGAGAGGAGGGGTGTTATTACAGAGAGGGAGACACGGGAACAAGAGGAAGGCTAGCACAATGGAGCAGGGTCGCTGTGGTGATTGTCATTTCTGGGCACCACACCACGCCTCGATATTCACAACAGACTGCATCCGCTCCGTAGGCAACTACTCCGTATAACCAGGAAACTGATCTCCGCACTCAGAATAAAAAAGCCTGGCTGAATGCAGAAGTAGTAGTGGCGACTGCGACTGCACCATCCAAATTTTTCCATTTATATGCAGCCGGACGGCTGTGAGAAAATGTGTGAGTGGAGGAGCAGAAGTAATGTAGTGCTACCAGTCAAGCCTAGGTCTGCTGGAAGACTCAACCTGCATAAGCACATTTCATTTTCCATGCATACAATATTGCAGAGCTGTGTTTGTGTAACGCAGGCCGTACCGCTTCCCTTCCTCACTCTATTACTCGTGGTCATCCACAAAATCAAAAATGATCACTGGATTTCAGCTTTAGTCCCATGTTCCATTACTTATGAATGCATAGCCTTACTGCGGCACGCACATCTGAGCTGGTAAAACTAGGTTACCTGTCAGTAAAAACTTCTTCGTAAGAGTTCATATTTTACATATATACTGCATCTACTTCTACTTTTATTATTTCCTGTCTTGATGTCATACTTATATGTTGTATCCAAGTGTCAATTTTAGTCCCTGCAAAAGCAGCTCTGACTGGTTTTACTTAAAGGGCAACTTGAACCCTATTTTCGCACGTTTTATGTCTACGTAACTGATGGGAACAACAATTTTTGAAATTGGTCCAGTAGTAAGCAAGACCGCTGCAGTCAGCAGAGACGAAACAAGCTGCAATGCAGCATTAACAGGCAATTGCACACACAATTTACGTCTACTAAACATTCTGTTTTTGCCACTGACAGGCTTAGATTATTATTCTAAGTGTCTGACAACATTATGAAAATGATCCCTACAGAGATAGACCTTTTGTTAAAGAGTAAGATCCTTTTAAAAAAAAACAAAATCGCCATCACCAAACCCACCAAACTCCATTTAAACAAACTGTATTTTTATCATCATAAAACACATTTCATTCAAAGTGGACAGAAACTAAATAAAACTATCAAAATCGGTCTTAATTCATCTTTCCACTGTTCCAACAATCACCACTCTGGTTTGGTTGAAATAAACCCTTAATTCACTCATTCACATGTGGAGATATGCTGGCTCTATACACGCTAAAAGTCCTGATTATTTACATGGAGTCTGGTGGAGATATGCTGGCTCTATACACGCTGAAAGTCCTGATTATTTACATGGAGTCTGGTGGAGATATGCTGGCTCTATACACGCTGAAAGTCCTGATTATTTACATGGAGTCTGGTGGAGATATGCTGGCTCTATACACGCTAAAAGTCCTGATTATTTACATGGAGTCTGGTGGAGATATGCTGGCTCTATACACGCTAAAAGTCCTGATTATTTACATGGAGTCTGGTGGAGATATGCTGGCGCTATACACGCTGAAAGTCCTGATTATTTACATGGAGTCTGGTGGAGATATGCTGGCTCTATACACGCTAAAAGTCCTGATTATTTACATGGAGTCTGGTGGAGATATGCTGGCTCTATACACGCTAAAAGTCCTGATTATTTACATGGAGTCTGGTGGAGATATGCTGGCTTTATACACGCTAAAAGTCCTGATTATTTACATGGAGTCTGGTGGAGATATGCTGGCTCTATACACGCTAAAAGTCCTGATTATTTACATGGAGTCTGGTGGAGATATGCTGGCTCTATACACGGTGAAAGTCCTGATTATTTACATGGAGTCTGGTGGAGATATGCTGGCTCTATACACGCTAAAAGTCCTGATTATTTACATGGAGTCTGGTGGAGATATGCTGGCTCTATACACGCTAAAAGTCCTGATTATTTACATGGAGTCTGGTGGAGATATGCTGGCTCTATACACGCTAAAAGTCCTGATTATTTACATGGAGTCTGGTGGAGATATGCTGGCTCTATACACGCTAAAAGTCCTGATTATTTACATGGAGTCTGGTGGAGATATGCTGGCTCTATACACGCTAAAAGTCCTGATTATTTACATGGAGTCTGGTGGGTTTGGCAATGGTGATTTTGGAGCTGTTTCTGGTTGTTGCTGTTTCCTATCACGTGGTTGCCACAATCACCTCAAAAACCTGAACTCGCTGCTTTTCCCCCATATGTAACAGAGATACATGCACTCTGTTTTTATGCCACTTTTAATATAGTTAAAGGTTATTTTATCCACAATTACTCCCTCATCAATTTGCACAGTTTATGAGTTCTACTGTAATATTGGATTAAAATAAACATAGAAAAAGGTGCTATTTTTGTATGCATACTTCACACCCTGTGATACCAACACACTAATTAAAAGAGAGTGCATGCGTTCTGATAGGGCTGGGCGATATGGAGAAAATCAGATATCATGATATTGTTGACGAAATACCTCCATATTGATATTGCGGCGATATTCTAGGGTTGACAATTGGTGCTTTAACAAAATATCTTCACACTTAGATTTTAGATAAATAATCATCAGTAATGTGGACATAATGTCTAAGTGGGGAAAAGGCAAATAACATAACCGCTAGAACAGTCTGGTAAGTTCAAAAAAGTACATCACTTTACTGTAATGCAGCCTTTAAAACCAGGAAAAGACAACACTTGTGTCATATCACGATATTACGATATCCAAACTCTAAGACGATATCTAGTCTCATATCACGATATCGATATAATATCGATATAGTGCCCAGCCCTACGTTCTGAGCTGTTAGCACACTGTAGTTAAAACCTTGTGCTTTCCACGCTCCAAGAAAATAATGCAAGAAAAGAAAGAATGCTTACCTTCTATACCCTAACACCCTTAATCTTTGCATATGAATGCATGCACAGCCAGGTGATAATGAAACACTTATACATGGGGGATGAGTTCTATTCAGTGAAGGTTTGCTTCCAAAAATACTTACACCGCCTAGACTGTATTTCTACTGACAAACTTTCTTTTTCTCTGCGATGTGTGAATGAATAGTTGCTTCAGCAATCAATATTAATCACACTCTAATAATAATAAATAATAATCTTTATTTTTCCTATACAGTATTTATTTTAAATGCACTTGATCTTTCTCTCTCTCTCTCTCTCTCTCTCTCTATCTTTGTGAATGGTGTGCTTGCAGGGCTGTAGTACTTGAGTCTCAGAGTCCGGACTCAAGACGCTTTTCTGTTGTCTTGGACTCGGCCATTGGACTCACCAAATATTCTAGTTGTTCTCAACCGAGTCCAGCACTATATGATTTATGATTTTGATATGATGGGGGGGAATGACATGTAGCAAAGGGAGTTGAACCTGGGCCCCCTACGTCGGGGAGTAAACCTCTATATATGGGCGCCCGCTCTACCAACTGAGCTATCCAGGCAGGGGTGTCGGTCTGGGGGGAAAAAGGCGACTGAGTACCCAGGGCGTTCATGTGAGGAGGGCCCAAAAAAATGCTAGAATGTATAGCTGTGGATGCGGGGAGGGGCCCATAGAAAATGCCTTTCTACAGGGCCCAGAATTTTGTGCTACGCCCCTGTATCCAAGCACCCTTTTAATAACATTTTCAATGCTGGACTTTTACTTAAGTAAAGGATCTGAATACTTCTTCTTGATGATGCATTTGTTTACCTTCCTACATGTGTCCATATCACGTTGTATATGTAGTGTAGAAGTACAAACATTCCTCTGTATGAGGAAAAATCTACTTTTAAACATTAACATGCTAAACTGTAAAACCCAGTGTGTAAGCAAAATGCATTTTCTATCGGAAGGAGTTTGCTGAAAATAATTTGAAAATGACTGACGTATGAAATGCTTTGGTCACAGGGATTGGAAAATTGTGTTTGTGTTTTTTGATTTGCAGAGCTAGGACATTTCTCGCCCTTCCAGAAACTGCTGACGCAGAACTCCAGAAAGGCTGATGTCTACTTAGGGAATAGCTGGCTGATTAGTAGGTCAGCACAGCAGCCCCTGGGCCAGCCGGCAGTCACTCGGGGGACTGGGCCCTGGTCTGGAGACCTGACTTGGAAATGACTTTGAAAATGCTGCTGTTGGCCTTCAGTCTACAACTGGCTGATGTGTCAGAGTAAATTAAAGGTGAGATGTAACAGTTAGGTCCAGACATGTCAAGAAAACTGGCTCTGCATATCTTTTGCATGATATTACCACAGAACCTTGACCATAAGGACGAGGAAGGGAGCCAGCAGAGTCACGAAAAACAAATGTACAGGTGCTAGTGCTAGTGTTCTGGTATGTTTTGCTTTTTAATGGTATAGAGTCTATACTATAGACTATAATTTACTATATACTAGGGCTGGGACAATATGTCTTTGTCCCGATTTGATTCTTTCCCGATTTGATTATTTCACGATACATGGGTATCGTTATTGTATTGCGATTTTAAATTATTGCGATTCTAGGAGTATTGCGATTTACGGAAGAGGATTAGGGCCACATGTGAAAAAAAATGAATTGAGTTCGGAGTTTAAAATCAGAATTATGAAAATGAAGTCAGAATTCTAAGAAAAATTTCAGAATTATGACTTTATTCTCTGAATTTTAACCTTATTTTTACTTTTGAAAAAATTTATTTAGTTCTGAGTATAAAGTCAGAATTATTGAAAATAAAGTCAGAATTCAGAGAATAAAGTCTTACTTAAAAAAATAAAGTCACAATATCCTCTAAATTCTGACTTTAAACTCAGAACTCAAATACAATTTTTTCACATGTGGCCCTAATCCTCTTCCGTAGCGATTCGATAGTATTTAGTATTTCAATGATCTTTTCCTTCTATAACAAAAACATTCGGTGAATAAAACACTTCTAGAGACAATATATCATGAGACATTTCTAAAGAAAAATATTTTCTAAGAATAATGCACATCACATCACATCAGACATTTATTTCACTTGTAAAGAAGAACATACAGTAACATGGATTTTCTGTATTTTCCACTTTCGCTCTATTTGGATTGACAGCAGTACTGTATAAACACAAAATATTTAGGTCAACCATTGGTAAAAAAAAAAAAAATCCATTCTAGGAAAAAGCATCGATTTTAAAAATCGTCGCAAAAAACATCACCATACATATTATTTTTAATTTTTTTCCCAGCCCTAATATAGACTATAATTTTTTTTTAAATGTATGGTCACTGGAAAAACGAAAGGCTTCCTTTTGGCTTAATGCTACCCATGTGTCTATTCTTCCTTTAGAAAGAATAGTTTGATCGGAGCACATTCCATATGACATGTGACCATGAAATGTGACCATGTGTAATCTTAAATGGACAATAGTTCAAGCCTTGCTCCATTTGCTTTTGTATTGCCCCGCTCGGCTCAAGGTTCTGAGCACAGCTGCTTTTGGCCAGCCAGGAAATTGCACCTGAAATTGGCCCTGTGGTCTGAGTGGCTTATAAGCCACCTCGCAAGTATGAAAGTAAATGAGAGAAGCAAAGAAAGAACGGCCTCTCCACTTCTCTATATCCACCCCAGGCACGTTTCTCAATCACCTACAAGAATCTCTTGTCCGCCTGCAGCCAATGGTTACCAGAAAAGGTCAGCGAGTCATGTAGTATGTAGTCTGGACTGAAAGAATCCAAAATGGAAGCGGGTGTCCATTTTCTTTGGCCACTGGTGCATGTACAAATAAATCCCAGATCCTGTGTTTTTTTGTTTTTTTTTATTCCTTGTCTGTAATACACCCTCTTGTTTTTATTCTCTTTGCTATTGCTGTAAATTGGCTTGGGTTTTTGGTATGTGCTGCCTATTCACAGGGAATGAATGGAGGAGCTTGAATTTCACTGATCTGGGCAAAAAAAAAATGCAATTGAATAGAAATTGTGAGCTGGCTTTCATTATGAATTGAAATAGATCATTTCTCTATTCACTGTCTCCTGGGTTTTCAGACGGCGAATGAGCAGAGATATGTCTTGCTTAGCCGGACCTAAGCCTGGGTTTTAGAGAAGCAGTACCTTCAGGCTGGAAACCTGCTCATGCATCAATGCCAAATGCTAGAGGAAACATACCTTTAGTGGTTAGTCTTTTGGAAAAGGGCCAGCGCTGTTGGCCATGTTGGCTACTCTATCATTCCAGTTTCAGGCCTAGAGCATGTTCGGGCCTGCAGATGATTTTTTCTTCTCATCAATCCATACCTCAACACTTCAGCATGCATGATTACAAGAGATTAAACATGCAGTCCAGGCCCCTTGCTTATAAAATCGAATTAATGTTTTGCATGAAAGCCTGTTTTTGTGCCAAACAGTTAGAATCAGAGCTTTGCAAAGCACAATGCTTGGGGGCATAATTCACAAAAAAATAGAGGAAGGTTAACATTTGGATACAATTCAACAGAACATATTTGCTTTTAGTTAAGGTCTTAATTTTCTTCACCATGTGCGGGTACTGATTGAATTACCCTAGCATACTCATGGATGGATTACTGGACGGGCCTACTGGGTACAGGCCTGGGGCCCCAAGGATCAGGGGTCTTCTGTTTGAAGTAACTGTTTATAGTCGTCGGAGGAAAGTCAATCAAAGAACTACAAAGATATACAAAATGGCCACTACAATACAAAACAACCACAAAAAGCAACAAAGCGACCACAAAGAGACCAGTGGCGGAAGGGGTGGAAGGTCAAACCTTACAGCCCAACCCGCCCACTCCGCTCTGCATCGGAAAACCTGCTTGCTGCCCCCTCACAGGGAGGGACAACCAATCACTCAACGAAATCCTGACTGGTTGCTGTCCTGGCTCCTAAATGGTGGAACGAGCTCCCTATTGACATCAGGACGGCTGAAAGCCTACACATCTTCCACCGCACGCTAAAAAACACATCTCTTCCATCAGCTAAATGACATATAATGTAATGTAAAAAATGGAATGTAATTAAGTACATTTACTCAAGTACTGTACTTAAGTCCAAATGTTGAGGTACTTGTACTTGAGTCTTTTCTCTTCCATGCCACTTTCTACGTCTACTTCTATTTCAGAGAGAAATATTGTAATTTTTACTCCACTACATTAATCTGTTTATAGCTTTAGTTACTAGTTACTTTACACATTAAGATTTCTGCACACAAAACACATGTAGTTTATAAAATCTGATGTTTTATTCTAAAGTAAACTAGCCAACAATATAACGGCCTACAAGTCCAGCTGAGATGATGAGACCATTAAACACACAGCTGTTTGGGTCCTTTCTAAAATGGGAGGATTTTTCTGCATTGAGTACTACTTTTACTTTTTAAGTAACATTTTCAATACAGGACTTTTACTTGTAACAGAGTATTTTTTACTTTTGCTGCAGTAAAGGATCTGAATACTTCTTCCCCCAGTGAAAGACACAAAACACCATGGTACATATGTGGCCATGCTACTGCAACAACATCATTTGGAGTCTTTTTTTTTCCTTCTCTTTGTAGACACACAGAGTGAGTGGGTTTGCTTTCTAACCTCCACCAGTTTGTGTCTAATCACTTCTGGACTCCTCAACCTCAGCAGAGCTCTCACTTTCCAGCCAGAGAGCCTGGAGGTAACATTTGGCGAGAGACAGAGATGAAAGCTGCTACTCGAAATAGACGTACAAGACGAGGAAGAACACTCCAAGTAGGCCAGTGGCTCTCCATCCAGTAAAATGGAACAATGGAAATATCATAAATACACAGTAACAGTGACATTGACAACATAAGGGAGTGAATGAAGGGAGCTTGTGCTGGTTCTGTTGCAACTAGATGTCTTCTTTCTACAGGGCCCGTTTATCAAGCATCACAATGTTGGAACAAACTGGACAAAAATCCTTACTTTCAGAATTAGAAATAAAATAATGTTATCATCCTTCTTAACATAGGAAAGTCCTCCTATGTCGGCTGGTACCCTAGTCAGGCATTGCCAGACCATCCTCCACAGCGCTGAGGAGGAAGGTCTGGCTACTCCACACAGCATTCCTGGATGGGAGAAAATTGTGCTCTGGTTTATTGGCATTTCTTTAAACCAATCGTCGGACGGAAGGAACTTGTTTTGGTGAAATGTGTACGTTCATGCACCCTAGTAGCTCACCTGGTTGGGGTTAACCCCATGTACAAAGACTCAGTCCTTAGCGCAGCGACCCAGGTTCGATTCCGACCCTAGGCCCTTTGCTGCATGTCTTTCCCCATCCCTCTCCTCTTTCCTGTCTTCAGCTGTCCTGTCCATTAAAGGCTAAAATGCCCCAAAAATATTTTTGGAAAAAAATAAAAATGAAAGTCGTGCAAACTCAGATTGGACAGATAGTCTAGCTAGCTGTCTGGATTTACCCTGCAGAGATCTGAGCAGCAGTTAACCACAGTAGAGTTTAGAACGCCAGCACAAAGAAAGAGGAAGGTGACGAACATCCTGCCTAAAAAGAGGGACATCCGGCGGAATTTCCAGCGGCACCGGTAACAATCGGTTAGGGAACACTTTATGACAATTAGCTTTGTGAAAGATGCCTTTTGGACAAAAACAAAGTCATGTTTGTGACTGACTGTGTGTGGGATGCAGGAATAAATCAAAATTTGGTCTAAATAAAGTGCATGACTCATCGTTCCTCAGCAACAGCGAACCCGAACAATAATCATGTTCTTCCTGGATGTCTGATGACCCCTTTTATCAGGCCAAATGCTCAACTTACATTTTCTTATTTATTATTTTTGGTGGCTATATTATAAAAGAGATATTTTAGTTATGTATTCATACATTTTACTGTGCTATTTTGTGCATATCAGATGTTACCCATCGATTTTTCTGTGCAATCTTGGGAGCAGCGGAATGAACCATAAACACAGCATTGACCTTATAATGTAGCTTATAAAACAGCAAACAGATGCATAACTACACATCAGCATCCACATGGAGTTGTGTTTCTATCCAATTGATGTAACTAATATAAGTCTAATATCTGCTCTCCTTTTAGCTCTATTTTGGTCTGCGCCAATTCTTTGAAAATTCTCTTTTGCTGCATTTGACCCACTGCTCATATAGATATGTACAACTGTCAGAAAAAAAGACTAATATGATTAAATAGTTTCTACTTTGTGGCTGAGATGTTGCACTCTCCCACGATTCATCTTATTGCTGAGTGTCATACATATCTCTGAGGCAGCAGCGTTGGTCAACTCTCGACCCAAAAGAGCTTTAGATCCTGGATGAATACAGGCCCAAAGATTGGGAAGCAAAGAGGAAGATAGAGTCATTATACAGCATAACATGATGGAGTCATGATCCAAATGTCTCTACAACATCAATATCCTGTTGGACTAAACCTCCCTAGTTTAAACACATTCAGCTGAAATACTGAGCTTATTTGACTAAATATCTCAGGTGGAAAGTGTTTCCCTTTTTCTATTGTTAAAAAGGCTGAGTATTTAAAATCCAGTGGGAGGCTATGAAAGCACAAGAAGTGCCACATCCAGCCAAGCTGCTGTAGTCTGCTAGCTAACAAAGGCCTGATGTGAGCTGCAGTCATGTCCTTGAGAAGTGCTCTAAAAAAAATAGTGGCCATCAAATATGCAGCTGTGTAATTGGAATATTAGATAAACTCAAAGAATTGTGAGTTATGACAGCCGCCTTAAACAAGAGGCAGTAACCCCCTCCGCACAGTGGGAGAGTGCAGTATAAAGGGAGATGGAGGGAAGGCAGGAGAGGAATGGAGGAGGAGGAGATGAGTGATATATCTCCTGCCCTTCCCAGCCCTGATTTTCCACAGTGATTGGAGGCCCTCCGCAAATGATGAGGGAGGCAGCTGTGAGAGGAGCTCGGAGGCTCCGCAGGTTCACGGCAAAGTCAACACCATCCAGTCCCTCTAAAGTCTCACGCTGCTCGAAAAGGATTCGCCATTTCCTGAAACAGCTGGATACTGTAGTTTTTAGCAAAGATGACTCAAACAGAGGGACTATTGCAGGGGTCTTCAATGTTTTTAAAGTCATGGACCCCTCAACTGAGGGAGAGAAAGAGCATGGACCCCCTACTACATCTATTTTATAAAATGAAGTTGCATATTCAACTGGGCATACAATAACATGTGGGTGGCCTAAGCCTTTATACATACCTTTTTAGTGCATAAGCTGTTAAAATAATTATTGTTGGCATGATTTTCTTAATCATGTTTTAATGTTAAAGCTATAGTGCATAACTTTTTGATATTAATGAACGTCCGTTACATTCCAGCCGTTGCCAAATGAGTTGCTCCAAAGCTGATTAAGACTATCAGCTCCACACAACTCTCTCTGGTTTCTCAGTAGGACTATGTTCACAAGATAATGGCGTCCGGCGACTTTCCCACGCAGAAACTCAAGTGAAGAGTCCATCATGTTTTTTTAATCCTCCGTGTCCTCCTTGGCTACTAGCAACTGCGCGGTCACAGAAGGCTTGCATCATGTGGACGCGCCAACAGTGTTGTTGTCATTACTTAGAATTCTTCACGGGGCGACAGAAACCACGCACTGTAGCCGTAAACATGCATGTGGCACAGTGAATCCTCAGGATTTGTGGATCTTAGTGACTACCTTACCTATGGGCCAGTAAGCCTATCATCATTGGTTGTTTTTTTTCATAAATTGTGAAGCTGATTTATACTTGCTAATAATATTGCAAATAATATGTTGGGTTCATATGAGGATAGTTCAATTTTCTGAGTAACTCTGAGTAACCTGTTGAAGATCTCAGGACTAGTGCATTTGTTGGGGACTATTTTCAGCAGCGGATTAATCTACATTTGGTGCTTCAGTGAGTGTTTACAGCAGCAGGATGCTGTGTGTGGGATTGTGTCAAAATAAACTACAGTGTGTGTGTGTGTGTGTGTGTGTGTGTGTGTGTGTGTGTGCATGCATGGTAATGAAGGAACATGCCACCCAGTGTTTTTAGTTTTCTTCAGGCTTTGATAAACACACTTCTTATTTTTATTTTTTTTACAGTTTTCAGCGGTGATCCAGAAGGAAAATCAGCAGAATGTAAGTGGACTGTTTTCTGCTTGAGGTGGAGATGTATTACATTGTGTTTTCTGTTTTATTTTTTAATTTTTGTTCAAAATGTGCGCGGAAACGTGCGAAAAATTCGGCAGAATTCTGCGCCTGCAGATTCCGTGTGGCCCTGCTTATAAACAAATTAATTGATTGATGGTTTTGGTCTTTTAATGGGATTTTTCAAAAATATTTTGGACTCTGTTTCGAACGAAGTAAAGAGCGCTTTCTTTGTCCGGAGGAATATGTAGTTTGTGTATCAGCTGAAAACTACCAATATAAAATGTGACTAATTGTGGCTTTATTTCTGCCCTGTGACACTCTCCAGCATACTGTAACAAGAGTGTGTGTACCTACGTGTACAAAATGAAATCCTGCATGTGTACTCATCTCTCCACCCTCAATCCTTTACGCTCCACTGCCAAGTCAGAGGTCTAATTATGCATTTGAGCGTGAGAGTTTAATTTGCACTTTACATTTGGAGTGATTGGCACTTGCATAACTTATGCTGAATGCTGTTTAACTACAGGGGAGGCAGGCGGTGTGCACTCGGCTCCATCACCCTGCCACTCCACTCACACCAGTTATTCATGTTGCAGATAAATGTATATTCATGTCTTTGCAAACCTGTGTGTGTCTGTGTGTGTGTGTGTGTGTGTGTCCTTTTACCTCTGTGCTGGTTTGAATCAAATCATACGATCAGCGATCGTGTGTGTGTGCACGCCTGGTAGCTTGAATATTTGATCCGAGCGCTGGGAGATTCAGATCCATTTCCCAGCATTCCTGTTGTGAGGGTGAGGTGTTAGGGCGAGGCCTCTCCCTTGGGTGCCAGCCAGGCCCGTATTCCAGGATTTAAGCAATACAGAGGTCCTTTTTTTTTTTTCTGATGTAAATATGTGCATTTTTAAGACGTTTAGAGAGCAACTATTGTAGCTTCAAATTCGACACTATAAGCCAAAAACCACCGCGTTGACCAAAGATTGTATAGTTACGACAAGATAATCCACTTCACAGTCTACTCAGTCACCCACCACCAACAAGCATTGGCGGGTGATGATGGTCAGATCAATCACTTTTCTTATTATTTTGGGGGGAAATAATACCGAGGGCTGGACCTCTGTGTCCTCATTGGATACGGTCATGATGCCAGTTGTGAGAGCTTAGGAAACACACACGCAAAAAGGACGACAAACAGTGTTATTAAAATGCATGAAAACACAATATCACTCTAACGTACTATCAGCATGCTCACTCAAGCACCCAAACTGTAAAGCACGCATCTACACACACACACACACACACACACACACACTCTCTCTGCTGCCTCACCCCACCTGCACTTTCTATTCCACTGCGAGAGCCAACCAAACGGCCTGCATCTTCTCTACTTCTTCTTTTCTCTTCTTCTGCCTTACTTCTGTTTTAGATTTTTTTTTTTTACTTTTTGTCACACTCCCAAAACAATAACTCATTTTCTCTTTCAACACCCCTCCCTGCCTCCCTCCCTCCCTCCGCCTCTAAAAAAATGCAACACCAACAATTTTCCTTTCTTTCCTCCAAAGCAGATCCCCATGTGGTCAAGCACATCACAGCAGTGCACTGCCCACCGCTGGCCCCATTTGTGTTTGTATTTTCTGAATAGCTCTCCTGACACACACACACACACACACACACACACACACACACACACACACACACACACACACACACACACACACACACACACACACACACACACACACACACAGGCATACACACATAACTCCCTAATTAACAAACTATTTGTGAAGAGAGGAGGTAGGCAGATGTTGGGGAAACAATAAGAGAACAGAAAATTTCTACACAAAGGGTTTTGAGAAGCGCTGCCGACCCTTCGTGGTCCCGCCTGCCTGTCTGTTACAATGATAGTTAAGCATGGCTCATGTTTTATAGAGCTCTGCCTCCTCTCTGCAGCCCTTTGGGCCTGGGGCAACTCATAGTGATTGTCACACGGTGTAGAGAAGTCACCGATGTGATGTGAGGAGTTGGGAGAAATGCGAGGAAGCCAAAAGATGTGAACTAGAAATGAGGGAAAAGACAGAGTTGGTGAGTTTAGCAATTTTACTTTTTGTCCTTGCATTTTTCCATAGGAGATTGTGCTGATGGTGCACGCTCCTTTTTTTAGCGCTGGCCTACTTCACATCCAGATAGTAGCATCCTCACCTGCCCAGTGCACCTGGTCCTGATGCTGCTGCAGCTGTACAAGAACCATTCTTTTGTCTGTCCATGGTGAGTTGGTGGAGGCTGGTTTAACTACTTTGAGTGGTTTACAGGGGCGCTCTCATGCACTTTTGGGAGACTCACAAGAGAGATATTTGAAAAACAAAATTGATAATAATGGTCATAATCGAAGCAGTAGAGGGTGAGACATCTTGACTTTTTGCTCATAGGATGATCCTAGTTCCCATAATGCATCTCAAAAGCGCCTTTCATTATACCCGCCCTGCCTGATAGTTTGTCACACAGGCTTTCTGTTAAGAGTTTCTCCAAGCCCCATGTTGAGCTAACACTGATGACATCACAATGACATCAGCTAGAGTTATTTTCAAAACTCCCCTAAAACTACAGAGCACATTATACACACTGTTTTCTCTGAGTGGTAAATTGATCTTGGTGTATACAATTGCTGGAGAAGCGGAAGCGCTGTTGCAATGCTTGCCTATATGTGACACGTGATAATTATGGGATACTACAAAATGCTAAAACATACTGTAGCAGTAGCACAAGCAGAGAAGAGGCAACAAGTCAGAGAGCTGACTCAGTACAGCAGTATGTATTAGAACCTTTGCTAACTTCAGCTAACATTAGCCGCCATACGTTACTGCTCATGCCAGGCCCTTAGCTGTAGTAGTGTGTGAAATTAATTCAGCTTTTCATTTGAAGAATAATGTGTTTCTTCTTTAAAAAGGTTTAAACTACAACCATTTTTTGTCAACAAGTCACTCATCACAACCATGTGACATGGTTTAAAATCTTTATTTTGGACAAAGAAGGTCCTTTAAGGAAGAGTTTTGTGTCCTTGGCTTGAAGGATAGCTTGAATTTATTTTACTTTGCTTTTTATTGTCAACACATCCCATGAAAAAGAGCCAAACCAACAATGGATGAATCTACTACTACAACTATTGTGTGTGTATCAAAGTGTGATATACAGTATATCCTCTCCATTATTGTCCAATAACATCAGTGAGCCCCACTGTTGAACTGGCTGACATGTTCTTTCATTACCAAGAACACACACACACACACACACACACACACACACACACACACACATACACACACACACACACACACACACACACACAAACACTAGTTTATTTTGACTCAATCCCACACCGTCCTCCTGCCTGAAACACTCACTAGAGCGCCAAATGTAGATTTGAAAAAAGTCCTGTACATGCACACAGTCTGTTTTGCTTGACCTTTCCCATATCACCCACAGCTGCTTTCTAAATAAGACACAGACACTCAAACACAGTAAGAGTATCTGGATACACAGTGATATACTGTACAACTCGGAGTTTAGCACAATGGTCTGTATAGACAGCTGTATTTGTATTTTTTTCCTCATATGCCCCCAGGACTATTACTCTCTTTATACTCAGAAGTCTTTTCCCAGTATCAGATTTCTTTGTGTTGCTGGCATGATTGTGTCACTTTGTGCACAAGCTGAATGTATTTCAACCTCATAAAACCTCCACAACGTTCCTGTTCACAATTGCGTTTGCTGTTACTGTTTACATCAATTTTCCAACACAAACCACACTCTCACTCTCATTTCCCTGGCTTGGCAAAGCTCTGAGGCCCCCTCCATTTGAATGACGAGTCATTAGCTTGTTAAATTGCAATGGCGAATCCACTTATCCTCCCCACCAACTGTACACTCGTCAGTAGAAAGCATGAAATTGTGCAGAGCTCATTGGGCTCACCTTCAAAACTACTTTTGTGTGGCGAGTTCCTGAATGCTAATACAGTTTTCTTTGGATACAGAAGTTGTGTTATCTATAATTTCCATTGGCTGTGTCTTAAGCCTCCTGTTGTCCCTGGGTCAAATTGGACCCGTTTATTTTAAATCTTTAATCAGAAATATGAGTTTTTAAAATAACATGGATCCATGCAACACTCTTCGCAAGTACAATTACTGATCACCACTTTCATTGAGTTTTTATTTTTCCTGTTTTATTCATTCGGAAAATAAATGTAACGGTTTTAAACGGTATCCTGACTAAACTTTTACATACACCAGTCTCTGATTATCCATCAACATACATTCTTCTAATATTAATCCAAATTATTCATAGTTTCAGCTATTCTTTTATCTTTTTTTACTGAAAAATTAGGTTTATTGACCATGAATTCCAAAAAATAAGTGAAAAACAATAGTGGTCAGAAGTTGTTGTTGGTGGTGGTGGTAGAAAAAAAATGTGTTGAACGTGTAAAATCAGCGACAATAACATAAAAAAAACGTGTCAAAAAAAAGGGACAAAAGCATCAGAAAAAGTGACAAAAAAGTGTTAATTTTCTACTTTGACCTGAGAGGGAATGAGGGTTAAGGGAAGTGGATCTCATAATCCTCTGGTCGACGCGCTATACCACATGGAAATAGATATCTCATTGTGTCTGTAAGAGTGTCGTAATGTCTCTTACCGTCCTGTGAGTGCACATATATAGCATTTATTCCCCAACTTCAGCTGCATATGCTCATCCTCAAACCGCAGCGCAAGTAGATTGCCTGGTGAATTATTAAATAAATCAGATTGCCCATTATCACAGGAGAAGAATGTGAGCGGCTGTGGTTAGCCATAAAGAAATCGGAGCAGAGAGATTAGGGGAAGTAAAACCATGTGATGGAATCTCGAGCAGATAACAGCCCCGCTCTTTTATACATTTTGGGAGTGCAAGATTGAAGAACGACTGAATCTTTTCTTCTCTGAGGCCGAAGACAGGAGAGGAAAGATGTTTATTTAACCTGCCATTCCTGTAGCGGGCTGCGACGCCGCACAGAGATATGGCCTGGATCAAAGTGCTGGAGGATGTTTGGAGGAGACAATCTTGTTTCGGAGTGATGGTCTTCTGACCACGTCCGCTCTGCGTGAGTCCACTGTCAACCTGCAGAGACACAGACGGTTAATGTTCTTTTTTTAGTGACTTATCTTCTTTTAATCTTTTATCATTTTTATCTGACCTTTCACCTCTTATTCTTCCTTCTTTATATGTTTTTTTCCCTGGTTCTATCTCCTGCATGGCATCTTTGTGAGTGTTAGTTGTCTCGCTTTGCCAAACCTTCCTCCACAGCGCTGCGGAGGAGGGTCTGGCTAGTCCACACGGCATTCTGGGATGGGAGAAAAAACTTGCTCTGGATTATTGGCATTTCTTTAAACCAATCACAATCGTCTTGGGCGGGGTTAAGCGCCGGACGGAGCCACGGTGTCTCTGCTAAACAGCCTCTGGGAAGGAACTTGTTTTGGTGGAACATTACGAGAGGTTGTACGAAGGGAGGCGAGCTCTGGAATTAAAATGGCTGTCGAGTGTGTGATGAGAACACAAAGTAAGCGGAAGGTGAGGGACATCCGGCCAAAAATGAGGGCCATCCAGCACCGGAAACTAAGATGTTAGCATCTCAAAAAGCAGTTTCCCCAGCTTCCTCTCCTCGGCTGACCCGGTTCCCACAAACTTTCAGAGCCGAGAAGAGAGACTACGGAGCAGAACCCCAGCGAGCATGGCTCCTTGATGTGGCCCCTCTGGGCCTCCCCCGCAGTGGGGCTGGTGTATAATCAAGCCCCTGGCTTTAAACCCCCAGCAGGCCTGTGCTCCCCTGACCCCCAGCATCTGCCGAGGCTTGAGTTCACAAGAACCCACACGCTCTATTCTGAGCTACCTGTCCTTGAGCTCTCTCCACGTTTTACAGCGGTGTGTGTTTAGCTGACATTGCTAATCCAGAGAATGTACAGCTCACACACACACACACACACACACTGCACAGCTGAGCAAAAACCTTCCCTCCTTCGCTCTTAAATTGTCGAGGGGTTTAAAAGTGCAAAAGACAGAAAAGGCAAAGACAACAGCAGCGATCAAGGGCAGCCATCCAATTTAGCTTTCAGCAGCGGTGGAATGTAACTAACATTTACTCAAGTACTGTAGCTGAGTCCAAATGTTGAGGTACTTGTACTTTACTTACTTACTTTTCATGCCACTTTCTACTTCTACACCGCTACATTTCAGAGAGAAATATTGTACTTTTTACTCCACTACATTCATCTGTTACAGCTTTAGTTACTAGTTACTATAGTTACTCCACTACATAACTACATTCATCTGTTACAGCTTTAGTTACTAGTTACTTTAGTTACTCCACTACATTCATCTGTTACAGCTTTAGTTACTAGTTATTTTAGTTACTCCACTACATTCATCTGTTACAGCTTTAGTTACTAGTTACTTTAGTTACTCCACTACATTCATCTGTTACAGCTTTAGTTACTAGTTACTTTAGTTACTCCACTACATTCATCTGTTACAGCTTTAGTTACTTTACTTTAGTTACTCCACTACATTCATCTGTTACAGCTTTAGTTACTAGTTACTTTAGTTACTCCACTACATTCATCTGTTACAGCTTTAGTTACTAGTTACTTTAGTTACTCCGCTACATTAATCTGTTACAGCTTTAGTTACTAGTTACTTTAGTTACTCCTTACATTCATCTGTTACAGCTTTAGTTACTAGTTACTTTAGTTCGCACGCACATTCATCTGTTACAGCTTTAGTTACTAGTTACTTTAGTTACTCCGCTACATTCATCTGTTACAGCTTTAGTTACTAGTTACTTTAGTTGCTCCGCTACATTCATCTGTTACAGCTTTAGTTACTAGTTATTTTAGTTACTCCACTACATTCATCTGTTACAGCATTAGTTACTAGTTACTTTAGTTACTCCACTACATTCATCTGTTACAGCTTTAGTTACTAGTTACTTTAGTTACTCCACTACATTCATCTGTTACAGCTTTAGTTACTAGTTATTTTAGTTACTCCACTACATTCATCTGTTACAGCTTTAGTTACTAGTTACTTTAGTTACTCCACTACATTCATCTGTTACAGCTTTAGTTACTAGTTACTTTAGTTACTCCACTACATTCATCTGTTACAGCTTTAGTTACTAGTTACTTTAGTTACTCCACTACATTCATCTGTTACAGCTTTAGTTACTAGTTACTTTACACATTCAGAAACACATGTAGTTTATAAAATCTGATGTTTGATTCTAAAGTAAACTAGCCAACAATATAACGGCTACAAGTCCAGCTGAGATGATGAGACCATTAAACACTCAACTGGTTGGATCCTTTACTCTTTACACTTTCTACAATGGGAGCATTTTTTAAATTTAATACTTTAAGTACATTTTCCTAGTGATACTTACATACTTTCACTTAAGTAACCTTTTCAGTGTAGGATATCTACTTGTAAAGTTTTTGTATTTTCACAGTGCGGTAGTAGTACTTTTACTTAAGTAAAGGATCTGAATACTTCTTCCACCGCTGGCTTTCAGTCCTCTAACAATCCAGAGAAATATTAAATTATGCTTCAGAAATCATCCATTGCCCCCAATTATACAAAACTCCCAACTTGGCTCCTACAGCAGCAAAAACAAATCAGAGCTTCAGAGTATTTTTCTAACAGTTCTTGTCTGTTACCACTGTTTTAACTTCCTGAGTGCTCCAGTTAGCCATCCAGCAGCAGCAGTGGCGGCGGCGGCTGATTCTCTGCTACTCGTCGCAGGGCCGTGACCACAGAGAATGTCTTATCAGCGCCGCGTGTGCCGCCCATCTTAAGCCTGCGCTGATGGATTGGGCTGAGCGCTCGATGACTGGAGTTTTTAAGCAGATTCATATCGGGGTGATTGAAGGAGCTGGGGCTTTGGTTGGCCAGCGTTAGCGCTGCTGGTGCTGTTATTGCATACGCAAGGGGAGCCAGTGACACCGTAGCCGCGGTGATGGATAGAGAGGCTGGGATTTCCCTGAAGGAAGAGGGAGAGGCGGGAAATAGAGAGAAGAGGGGAGGCAGGGGAAGAGGAGAAGAAGTAAGAAAATGGTGTGTAGAGCGGGTTATAGTGCACATATGTGAAATGTATTGCATGTAAAATAGATTAGATTATTATTATTATTATTAGATTATAGCCACAAGTGAAGACTTTGTTTTACTCCAAACGGTGCCGCTTCTCAAGGGGAAAGACTTACCATGATTATCTGTGAAGGGGGGAGAACACACAGCAGACACACAGTGGGAGACATATCAATACATATAATTGTAGGAATCGTGAATGCTCTGCCAAAGAATCATAAACTGGATAAACTCATTTCCATTAGTCAAGCCTCATTCCCCCTCTCTCTCTCTCTCTCTCTCTCTCTCTCTCTCTCTCTCTCTCTCTCTCTCTCTCTCTCTCTCTCTCTCTCCACCTTCATGTCTCCATCTGTCCAATAAATATAAAGGCCTAAAATGCCCAAAACAATAATCTTAAAAAAAAAAAAAAAAAAAAAAAAACTCAAGTACCATGACTACCCTTGTGTTGTTTTCCTGTTGACCATGCAACTTTTTGCTTTTCTGGGTCAAAATTTCTTTTTTTTTCCCACGTTTTGGTCGTCCATTTCGACACTTTTACATTCGACATTATTCTTACTTTTTTTCTTCACTTTTAAAAAAAGTTTTTTTTTTAAGACACTTTCATCATTTTTTCAATGTTCTTTTTCCATTTTTTTTTCTTATAAATGCGATCAAATTGAATGAAACACCCAAATTCTATGAAAGTAGTGAACTGATGATTTATTTTACTTGTGAAGAGCGTAGTACGCATCCACCCATGTTATTTTTCTTTGACAATTTGGTTGAAGGAAACCCAAATTTCTTTGAAAATGAGTGATGTAATGTACTTAGTTACATCCCACCACTGCCAGCAGTTGTGGGGTCCAGATAGGGACGGAGTCAGAGAGAAAAGCCCATTATCAATCCCACTGAGTGTTTGCTCCCAGCGAGTGTGGCTTCTGTGCTGGGAGCTTCTTCTTTTTTATTAGCCCGTCTATCAGCATGGTAAATAAGAGCTGTGACCCCTCCTGACCTGGCCCCCTGACTCAGATAAGCACTGCAAACACAGTGTGAAGTGGCTGAGGCAGTCGCGGTCACACGTCGCCGAGCACACTAAGCCCCCCCCGCCCTGCCACACTGACAGACGCCACCCGCACTCTCCAAATGGTCTGAATGGTTCTGTGTGTGTGTGTGTGCGTGTGAGGGAACAAGAAAGTAACTGTGTGTCTTTGGGAGGCTGCGCTTGTTCCTTAGGTGTTTATGTGTGCACACGCTCGTCTGCACACACGCGTGTCACTTCCTATTTTTTTTGTTGCGATGTGTTTTCCCTCACCTCGATCTGCCGCGCTCCCCCGACATACCATCACCGCGTTGACAGATACATCGCTCTCTGTGCTTTATAGCCAACCGAGGAAACGAGGTAAACAAAGCCTGCGAAAGAAGAAGCCATGTTTCTCTTTTATGGTCTCCAATTTTTCACGGGCTTCGGGGGGAAAGCGCCGCATCTGAATTATCGGAGAGGCCTGTCGCGACGCCTGGCAAGGCAGGAATTTTATCCGTAACATTTTTTTTTAAACAAACTTCTGCTATATCTATCTCCCAGTGTTTTTTATTTTTTTGTTGTTGTGCATCTTCAGTCGTGTCCCTCTCCCTCTGCACAGTCCTCAAGGCCTGTGGCTGACATCACTGTAGATGAGAATCTGGACTCTGTGTTTATTTTTCTGTCCTCCGCAGATAATGACCATGGCACTGAGGCTGGAGAAGAAGAGCACAGACAGACAGAAATAATACAACAAAAAGAAAACATTCTTACAGAGAGAATCCAGGCCGTTCTCAGCAGTGACCATAGTTGAGGGCAAACCTCTCACAATGAAGCAAGGTTACCCATAAAGCCTCGCTTGATTTAAACTGGCTGTCTTTGTCTGTTGAGACAGTTCTCCAGACAGAACAACAGTGAACAAGAGATGTGAGAAGGATGACAACATGGCTACGGACTGCTAATTCTCCCTAGACCAGGGAAATAGTCTCAGACACCCACAGACATGGGGACCATGCTCATCATTACCGGCTGTACTGTATATTGTATGTACAGGAAACATTTTAGTACTTAATGTCTTTGTATGGTTGTGATTTTGTTATTTGTACTTTGTTGTATAGTTTTTTGTCTTGCACTCCGGACTGCAGCTTAATTTTCCCATCTGGGAAAATAAAGTGACTGAACTGAACTAAACGTCAGTATGGAGCTGTAGCCCCCCGTTCATTCCTATGAGAGTTGCTCAGTGGCGTATGAAGCCATCATGGGGCCAGAAATTACCCGGATGATCGGCACTGCTTCCTTACTGAGTGGCCCATAGAGCAGGCGCACTGGAGACCTCCGCCGGCCGAGCCAGCTACTTATTGTTTAGCGCACCGCTAACTTGAATGGGGATTGAATGATTTAATCGTGCCGCTATTCTAGACTTTCCAAATATTAGCGGAACGAATGGATCTGATAGACCCTTGTTCAGGTGCCTTTGGTGTTTGTTACTGACGCAAAAAGGCTCCTTTAGCATGTTAGTCAGATGCAGTCAGGACTCTTGGAGTCACTTTTCACCTATTTAGCGTCATTTAAAAAAATGTACGACTTTTTGACGCTCTGTGTCGGGACGTACGTTTAATGCAGCAGAAAAACGGGACAGTTAGGTTTAGGAAAGGTTTTGGGTAGGGTTACAAAATGTTGATCCTCTATAAGAGGGCACATTTCAAGCAGCGGCAATGGTATGAAACGGTACACACTTCCTGTCTCCTAAAGAATGTGTAGTGAACCTCATGTGGATAGATGAAAAGTTATATTTAAATAATTTGTTAATATGTTCTTTTACTAACGTTAGACATTTACACAGCTAAAAGACATATTTAGCATCACGGATATTAGTTTTGTTAGAATGTTTACGAACGTGCAAGATCTCGCGAGAATTTGGTCCTGAGACAGAAACAGGTCTCAAACTAAATTAATTTTCTCCTGATGTGTCCATTTTATTGTCAGAATGTTCTGGAGGTATGTGGCTTGTGAAAAAGGATCCAAAATATACTTTGGTGACTATGGGGCGAAAGAATCGCTCATAATCTGTGTTCATGTTCGCTTCATCCATTGCAATCAATACTCTCAGGACCGGCTGCTAGTCTCCTAAAGAGGCGTGGCCGTGGCGGAGCCCACTTGACACAGATACAGAAACCTAGTCCGAGTTGGGGCGTCTCGGTTCTAAACCGTCTCTGGTTTCAGTGACGCGGGACAAGAACGGGACACGAAACCCGGTGAAAGTCCTGTGCGGTCTTTCATACGACTCGCTACCGTTGTCTCTCTTAATACTAAGATAAGATACTTTATTTGTCATTGTATACAGATACAACGAGACATTGTTTGGAACAAACCTGAGATGCCCACAGCTAAAAAGACTAAAATACATAAATAAGTTAAATAAATAGATAGTTACACATGATATGCAAATATGCAAATTGCACTTGTACCCATAAAAATGGTTTGCAGGGACTAATGTGTTTACACTAGCACACGGGTTGGGGTTGTGGGGGGCAGAGGAGGTGGAGTGTGTTCATCAGTGCAACTGCATGTGGATAAAAACGGTTCCTTAGCCTACTGGTGCAGGCGTAGAGTGCTCTGTAGCGCCTGCCAGACGGCAGGAGGGTGAAGAGCCAGTGTCCAGGATGGGTTGGGTCCTTCCAAATGCCTAGGCCTTCTCGCTACAGCGGGTTCTGTGAATTTCCTCCAGTGTTGGGAGCCGTGCTCCGATGATTTTCTGTGCCGTAGTGATGATGTAGGGCCTTCCCGTTGTCCGCAGTGCAGCCAGGATACCAAGTAGTGATGCAGTATGTGATAATAGACTCAATGGTACATCTGTAGAAGTTGATTAACAGCTGTTGCGGGAGTTGGGCCTTCCTCAGGCACCTTAGGAAGTACATCCTCTGGTGCCCTTTCTTTGCCAAAACTTTGGTATTGGTAGACCATGTCAGGTCACCGCTGAGTTGTACTCCCAGGTACTTAAAGTTCTGGACCACCTCCACCACCTCACCGTTGATGCTAATGGGATGGTGACCATCTTTTCTATGCCTCCTGAACTCCAGAATACTTTATTTTGTTTACTACGTCATCTTACAGCACGGCGGTCGAGCTGCTGCTCTGCCCGGTGCGTTCATACAGACGCTAGAGGGTGATTTTTGCGTCGGTATCTGACGCTGAGAGATTTTTTTCCGAGTTGGGAATGAGTTGCATGAAACCCTCTTAAGGATAAGAAATCAATGAACTTTGCAGCACTTCCATTCACTTACAGTGGTAGTGAGAAACCATAGCTGTCCAGCCTGCTTAGACATGTTTCCAGATTATATTCAACAGGCTAAATGACTCCCACGTGGCTTTGCATATTATGTAGCATTCATGTACAGGTGGAGATTGGATAGCAGTTGCTAGGGAGGGGGTCCCTGAGGAATGTCAGCTCATCCCAAGGGGTGCCGTACTCAGGAAAGCTCAAGGGACCTTGTGACGTGAAGTTCTTCATTTGACCACGTTCACAACCTTTGCCGGGGCCTTCACTTTAGAGATTAAACCCTTCACATGCCATTGTTGGATAGTTTTCAAACATCCATCAAATGCAATTTTGATGATTCCCCTGTGCTGCCCCCACAACTCTTTAACAAAAACAATAATGGGTACAATTGTATATAATAAGCACAGAGTTTTGTTTATTTTTTTGTACTACTTATACTACAGGGTCCCAACAGCAGGATCAAACCCCTAGTAGGGGGCGTCCATATACTTGTAGCATTGAGGGTCACATTTTCCCCTCCTCACTGTCCATCTTTGGTCACTCTGCATTGTTCGAAAGGGCACAAACAATCTGCTATAGCAACTCAGAATGTGCACTTTACAGTAAGTAGACGATCCAAAGGACTAGAGCCCTGCCTGCAGACCATCCCTCTAATTCAGGTCTCCCCAGCCACCGGGCCACAAATTATATTAACCCCCGTCTGCCAGTCCGCAACAATATTGTCAATATGAAACCGCAGTGCAAAAACTTTTTGGGACCCCTGCTTTTATTCCTTGATGTTTTAACACAAAAGACACACCGGCGAGTCCAAGCCATGTTTGGCAACTACTCCTACTCAAAAAAAGCTAAATTACAAAATTAAATTTGACTATTTAATCCATATATTACTTTTGTGAACCCAAGAACTTTCGTAAACTCATTTGAAAATTGAGTATAGGTTTGTTTTCACAAGAGATTTGAGAAATTTCAAAAAGCGAACATCAACAACTTTTCAGCTTTAATGCCACAAATTTTAAGGGAAAAAATGTGGGCATCACTGGACTGAAAGAGTTTGTTCTAAACATTTTTGATATGGAACACATTGGTATCAGTTTATATGCAAATACCCTTAAAAGGAAGAAATTTAAAAATGCCATTAGACCTCAGAGGGTTTTAAGGATAAAGAGCAGTGATCCAGATCAGCAAATTTACTCCCAATTTTGAACCAGACTGGTCCAGTTGTCTTTTGTGGTGTTTGGGCTACGCTTGGCTTCATGAGGAAGTGTGTCCATAGACAGCAACTTAGAAAGAACAGCGAAGGTCAGCGAACTTGGATGTGTTTCTGCTGCCGCTCTGCATGTGAAACAATACTCCCTCTTCTGGTTTTAAACAAAAGAGGGTGAAAAGGGTTAGCTGGTCTCATACCACACTCAGAGGGAAATATCTGGAAGCAAACATCAAGTCAGCTATTGGCCCAGTGTCTGGAACTACCCAGCAGAGCACCAACTACCAGTGAATGGGAATCATAATACGGTAATATTACATTTAATAACAATACAATATTATTACAGATAATAGTGGGACATAATAATGTACCTTTATTATAGGTTTAGGCTAGTTTATGAGTCATTTGGCTTTGTATCAAACATCAAGAATATTACAAGAAATCTTCCCGTAACACACTTACAAAACCAACACGTGAATCATTAATTATATCAATGGGGAAATTTGGTTCCTGCCCCTGCAGTTTTTGTTGCTTTTTTTGGGAAATGTTTGTTGCTTTTTAAAAAAAAATGTTTTTGTTACTTATTTTGAAATTATTATTATTATTTTGTTTTGTGCCTTTTTCGAGTTTTTTCAGGACAATTTATTTCAACGTTTGACAGAGAATGGGACGTAGCTCGTAACGTAAAAAGCAACAAGTCGCCGTTTCCTTTTCTTTTCAAAGAGGATCACGAACCCCGGTCTCCTGGGTGAAAGTCCTGTGTTTGTTTGACCCAGTAGGTATCATTTCCTATAAATGAGGTGTACTGACCATGAATTCCCAAAATGAGTGTAAAACTGGTAATAAGTTGGTGTTAGTGGTGTTTATTACACCTGCTACGCTCTGCACTGCCCTGCAGTGCCCTGCTACATCCTGCTGCGTCCTGCTACGTCCTGCTGCGTCCTGCTACGCCCTGCTACGTCCTGCTACGCTCTGCACTGCCCTGCAGTGCCCTGCTACGTCCTGCTATGCCCTGCTGCGTCCTGCTACGTCCTGCTGCGTCCTGCTACGCCCTGCTACGTCCTGCTACGCTCTGCACTGCCCTGCAGTGCCCTGCTACGTCCTGCTACGCTCTGCACTGCCCTGCAGTGCCCTGCTACGTCCTGCTATGCCCTGCTGCGTCCTGCTACGCTCTGCATTGCCCTGCTACGTCCTGCTGCGTCCTGCTATGCCCTGCTGCGTCCTGCTATGCTCTGCATTGCCCTGCTACGTCCTGCTGCGTCCTGCTACGCCCTGCTGCGTCCTGCTACGCTCTGCAGTGCCCTGCTACATCCAGCTGCGTCCTGCTACGTCCTTCTACGCCCTGCTATGCTCTGCTATGCCATGAACTACTACAACTACTATTTCTGGTCACTGTTCCATTATCATTATTGTGACTATTATTGCCACTGTTCATCACACCCCCAACCGGGACCGTCAGACACCGCCTACCAAGAGTCTGGGTCTGCCGAGGTTTCTTCCTGAGAGGGAGTTTTTCCTCACCACTGTTGCACTGAATGCTTGCTCTTGGGGGAATTACTGGAATTGTTGGGTCTTTGTAAATTATAGAGTGTGGTCTAGACCTACTCTATCTGTAAAGTGTCTTGAGCTAACTTGTTATGAATTGATACTATAAATAAAATTGAATTGAATTGAATTTATAAATGGTAGTGAAAAGAAGCGTTAAACGAACAAAAAAAAAAGAGCCAATAAAAATTGAAAAAAGAGACAAACGTGTCGATAAAAGAGACAAAAACGTCAGAAAAAGTGTGGATTTTCAGGACGAGTACATGGTCGAATGCAGACAACGTTGCAGTTATAGATGTTCTTGGAAAGGAATAGGCTGATATTACATTAAAAGGTTTTGCAACTCCTTGGATCCAAGTGATAAAGTAACAAAGTCAACATGTAACATCACACTGTTGTTGTAGTTGTAAAAATGGAAGATGATAATGTATGTATGTGTTGTATGTATGTATGCCCCCCTCACCCCTTGTTGTTGTTGTTGCTGCTTTTGTTGCTGTTACTTAGTCTGACTGTTTGGATGTTTAGCCGTTGTCAGAGTTAAGTTGCTATGTTACGTACCATTTTGTATCTCCTTATATACCATTTGATTTTGATTTTGAAATGGAACACCGGGTGTGTAACCTATAGTCTCAAATTGAAATCTACGATAAAAGGACTGAAAGAAAGACAACGCTTTGAGTGTATTAAATGTGTGTTGTGATGGATTGACGGAAGCAACATCTTGAAGCTATGCTAACAGCAGCTGTCAGAAGAAATAATAGTTTGGTAATCCAAGGACAGATTTTCAGGCTGTTGCTATCACATCTTGCTGTTGCACAGATTTACGTTTAATTGCACTGCTTTGAACAAGAACGGCCTCCGAGTGAGGAAGCATTTATAGTCCCTGTCTCTCTGAGGTTACTGGCGTGTCTTGTGATTTTCTTTTCCGTTTTCTCCGAGCATATGGTAATTAGCTGCACTAAAGCAATTACGCAAACAGAAAAAAGCCGAGGAGCGGAGCATATGGGGAGGGCTCTGTTTTCCAACAGATGCAGAAAAAGAAAGTAAGAAAGGGGAAAAGCTAGCTGAGAGATGCAATTTCTTGTCATCCATCTCAGGGACTGCCATTTCAACTCCGCTCCCCCCTTTCTCCCTCTCTCTCTCACTCCCTCTCTCTGTCTCTGTCACTTTTCAGCAGCTATTGTTCTCAGTGGGGTGATTTTTCTTTTTCCTCTTCAGACACGATAACGGAGTGCACAGTCATATCCCCAGCACAGCTTCAGCAAAACAAAGAGTTACAGTGAAACACACACCCACACCCACACCCACACACACACACACACATACACACACACACACAGCCTGCTTGCTGAGACTTAGATGGAGGTCAAATGGTTGATATAACTATGCTCCTTCAATACAGTTGGATGTTTCTTTTCTGTTTTTAACTTGTCAGATCCCCTCACACAGATCTCTCAGGCAGCCCAGGGATATGAAAGCACCTCAGAGATCTGTTGCTTCTTGACATCAGGCCTTGAAGTCTGCAGATCAGCGGTGAAACAAATCACCGTTGTTTCAGTAAGGTTCACATCTGTCTTCATCGTGACGCGTGTGTTGTGTTTTTTTGCCCCGTAAACACCAACAGCTAACCCGGACACACGTTATGGCCATGTGTTACGCAATCTATCTCTGCACGATCTGGTTTCCTTTTTCATCAAAGCAACAAAATAGGGAGAATTGAGAGACCATTGGGAGATTTGCCTGCAAATGACCAGAGACAGGCAATTCAGAAATTCCCTCCAGACAGCGATTGGATAGATATGACACATCTATTTATGAGATGTCTGTAATTATTTTTGGGCTCCTTATTCTCTCTGGATCTCTGCAGCATTTGGAAATGGTATCCTGTCCCACGGTCGGCGGTGTAATGACGGCTAATGGAGGCAGCGGCCGAGCCTGTTTATCGGATGTCATTTCCTGCTGCGGCTCGTCTCTGCCATTTTTTTGTATTACTATTTCACGTTCCGAGGATTACATGAGAGATGAGATGCTTTTCTCCCTGTCTCCCGCTGCGTGCCCACTTCCTTTTCTTAATTCTCCATCTCTACCTCTTACTCTCTCACTTTGTCAACAGCAATGGAGATATCAAAGGATTGACATGATGATTTTGCTTCCTTTCTCACTCGCTCCTCCTTAATCATTTCCACACACACGCACGTAGAGGCCTCTGAGAAACATTGCATCTGAAAGCTGTCACTTTGCAATTCCACTCAGGCAGATCAATGGCGTTCTGATGAAGCAATCATTTATTATGAATTCCAAATCTGTAATCCTTTAGGAAGAGTTAGATCATGGCATTTATTGACGTAGGCCATTAGAACAGGCACCTGATACCACGTGTGTGAGCTTTGAGTGACCGTTTACTTTTGAGCTTAAACCCAGAAAAAACAATGTGGAGCCTTTTTATTTGCGCTGCAAAGTGAAGCCTTTAGTCAGCAAACATGGCTTTTGCTAAATCCCTGGTTGGGATTGTGGGGAAGAATTGTGCAAACAAGCTGTGCACAATGCTGTCATCAACAGACTGCTTTACACTGAAGTGACTCAGAGCATCTGGCCATATGCAAGCTGACCTCTGAACTCCATTATCACTTAATAATACCACTTGTCAGGCTGCAAATTGTTTGAGCATTAGTTTTTTTTTTTTTTAAACTCAACGTGAGCGTCAGCCGTGTGAACATTACGTAATGACATCCAAACACAAAGGACAAAAAGACGAAGTGATGCCATTTGCCAACTACTAGAGTGATGTGGGCAGACTGTTAATGTTTCAATGTAGATCCCATGTTACGCAGCATTCTCACTTTTCTCCAACAGCTTGCTCATAGCTAAGGAGAGGGATGGGGTGATACACTAAAAGACTGGTAGAGAGAAAGAGAGAGATAGTGAGAATCTGACATTCAAGATGCAATGCCAACCATTGTTCCTATGTGATCAATAGGTTTTGGACAGATTAGCAGGGTAGCAGTCTTTTGCTGGCTAACTGGGTGGGCTTTGTGTGGGATGCTTAGGCTGGTAGCACGGGGGAAGGGGTGTCAGGGAATGGGAAATCAATGGGGAGACAAGTGCACATGAACAGGATATAAGTCCTGGGGAAATTCCTTTGCACACACCACCTCTGGGAACGCCAGCTGATGAAATCCTAATCTGGTGGCGATGGTCCTAAGGGCCGCGCTGGAAAATGAGAGTCACATCGAGGGCCAGACATGTAGGTTGATGACATGCTTTTATTTCAAAAAAGTCAAAACATTTTGACTGTATTACCGCATCTGCTCACTTACAGTTTGGTCGACATAAAGCCCTAAAAAAGTCAGGAAAAAAAGTTCCTCAGCCATCAGAGAATTTAGCAAAATCATTTAAATCAATGATTACAGTTTTTAAAAACGCTCTGCTTCTGGGGGAATTTCTGAGTCTCAAAGTCGGCCAATCTGCCAAATTCTGCTTTGAGTGTCGCGTAATTTACAGTTTGAAAAACAGTTTCCCGTCTTTTTGGTTTGGCGCACAACTAGGCGGGCGAAAATTAATTTTGAACCTAAATTGATATTCGGACTGGATCAAAATATGCGATGGCCGGATTTGGCCCGCGGGCCTTGAGTTTGACACATGTGCTGTAAGGGAATGTAGGCGAATGGTGTGGATGGATGTGAGATGAGTACTGTGATTTCATTTGGATAAGAATCAAAAATAAGTGCCAATACAATGACCCCTAATTTATAGCAAACACACTTTTCTTTTCTTCTTTTCTCTGTTGCCAGTGTCTCTGCTTACAACCTCCTCAAAATCAATTGCTCTTTCCCAAATCCTAAAACTTTTTTCCTCTGATTTGTTCCACAGCAGTTTGTCCCGCTGCTTACCGTCCATGCCGATCCCCGAGCCCCCTGGGACTAATCTGCATGGGCATAGGTCAATGGGTCAGCCACTGGGTCCTGATCCTGAGGAACCTCCCGGCTGGGATCGCTTCATTCCCCCTCCATTTCACAACACTTAGCTCCATAGTGCCTCTCATTACTCTACGCCACCCCCCTTACCAAACCCCCTGGTATCTGGGTTAAATGGAAAAGTGAAAGCCTGGAGGGGGCTTGAGGACTTTCTGGGGGCCTCAGCTCTGCTCTGTAGGCCAGGAATAGAGACATTCCCTGGGCTTGGGAGGCTGACCCAAAGCCTGGGGCTCAGGACCTGTGTGAACCTGCTTTAATTATATTAGCTGCAGTATTTAGACCCCTTGGCCTTGGCTTTCAAAAGCACTTTAAGCGAGGACGGTTTTCATCACCACCTGATTTGAAAAAGGCCCCCCCCCCGGTGTGTGGTTGCACACTAAGCTCCGTCATCATAACTATTTGTCGGACAAGGTCACGTCACATTAACAAGTGATGTGCATAGGCCAGTCCCCTTGTTTCATCTTTCCATCACAGCTTCTTTTGTAGTCAGCCGCTGCTGAGTGACAGTCCTGGTCTGCCCATATTTCATTCAGACAGGCTGGGTGGTCACACACACACACACACACACACACACACACACACACACACACACACACACACACACACACACACACACACACACTCAGATATGCACACAAACATACACACACACACACAAGAACACACTCAGATATGTACACAAACATACACACACACACACACACACACACACACAGCACAATTATTTGTTCATACATTTGTCTCTGCAATGGAGCAGTTTCATTCTCATGTCTCTGGATCTCTCTCAGGTTGGGGAGCCGGCTGTTGGTTCCAATCCCAGTTGGACATGGTTAAAAACAAAATTAAATGAATAATTAACAGTCACTTGAAAGCATGAACATGTAGTGCCTACCCATGTAATGCTTTTCCACATAGTGCATTATCATATCCCAAAGGACTAGAGAGTTGAAATTAGCATTGTGTTCTACCTAATTGCTCAGCTCTGGCAAATTAACGTGCCCTTATTCAACCTTCTGTTTGTGAAATGCTATTCATGCTGTTTGTTTCATGTTTAAATCGACGTATTTACACATGAAAAGATTAACCACCTCTGTTAATTACCCTAAATGTTACATTGTGTTAGCTGGCTCCGCGCAGCACAGGCCTATTTAACGAGGCTCAAAGCAACAGCTACTTCTCTGCCTCGCAGGGAACTACAAGCAGCTCTAATCAATGCTAGCATTTCTTGCTAATGCTAATTGCTAGAGTAATTTACGGAGATAAACTGGGTGCGGATAGCAGCTCTCGTGAAGCAATAGTACTCATCGCTTTCTTCGTGAAACTGAAACTCCCTTGCACAGCACAGTCGCATTACATTAATACATACTAAGCTTTTAGCATGGCTACTGGGAATGAAGGCACTTGTTTGTGTTTATGGCTCCAATCACATTAAGACATTAAAAAGTTGTCTTAGCTAAATGTTGTTTCCAAGTCTTTGAGACAGCAGTCTATAAATCAAGGATACTTGTCTGTGGAAAAGTGCAAACTGGAGTGGAAATAAAGTGGTCCCAAGTTGTTTCTTTTCCATCTTTGTGGCGAGTGGAGGTGAAGTTTAACCTTTCCTCTCCCTGAAGGATGTGTTAGTTGGCAATGTACCCATAAGTACACATAGATCACCTCTATTTTCTCTATTGTTGTTGGATTTCCAGCCTCTATTACTTACTTAGTCTGCCATTTGGACATTTATATTCCCAATTTACATGTAGGTACTAATACTGTTTTGTGAAAACAGCGTTAATTTTTGGCACCTCATTTGGACTCTGTAATCTCTTGGTGAAAACATCATGTCTCATTTTCATCACTTGGTTTTTGTGATTTTTTTTGTGTAGTTTTCAAGAATGACATTTTAGACGATTTTAGCACCCTGCAGCTACAATTGTCGTCGTGTTTGATCTGTACAGTTACCATGGGGACAGGCAGGGCTGTCGTCAAGACCGAGTTGGGAGTAAGAATGTGTTGGCTAAGCAGTTGAGATTTTAGTTTGACATCATTTGTTTTGATAATAGCAAGATACAAATTCAATACTTTTTTTTCTCATTAACTATCTACAGAAAATATGTAGTTTGAATGACAGTTCATTAAATGATGAATGTTTTGTTTCAAGTTAATGTCTGTAATAATGTAATAATGTAATGTATATCCTGTAGCAAGACAGCTGGGGGGGTGATTGGATGAGAGTGATCCTGTACATTTTAGCAGGAATCGAGCAACACATATTTCTGTTTCAGCACTGCACTTCAACTTTGATCCCTTCCCTGTGGAGAGTACTGGAGCTGATGTTTACTCAGGAGAGACGAGTAATACCTACGCATACTACATGTGCAGCCAGCCAGTACTAAATAATGACATGAAGATACTGTTGAGGTGGTGTTTATTGATCTACACCGCTGCCACCTGCTTCCCACTGAAGACACAGTTCATATTTATGCACTCGGAGCCACTCTTAATCAGTGATTATTTATACCACATGTAGTCATCAAGAAGAATTTACCAGGATGTTTTTTTTAAATGAATAAATGCATCTTTCATCATCTTCATTTTCTTGCTGCAGGTGAGTCTATATCCATGACCTTCCACTTCTGGGATCGCTCCGTTGCCGCCGGAAATTCTGCCGGGTGTCCTTTTTCAGGCGGATGTCCGTCCCCTTCCTCTGTCTCTGTGTTGGCGTTCTAACCTCCGGTGGATTTGTGAGGACTATGGTTAACTGCTCCTCAGATCTCTGCAGGGTAAATCCAGACAGCTGGCTAGACTATCTGTCCAATCTGAGTTTTCTGTTGCACGACTAAAACTACTTTTGAACGTACACATGTTCCACCAAAACAAGTTCCTTCCAGAGGCTATTTAGCAGAGGCACCGTGGCTCCGTCCGGAGCTTAGCACCACCCAAGACAAATGTGATAGGTTTAAAAATATGTCAATACACCAGAGCACGTTTTTCTCCCATCCCAGAATGCTGTATGGACTAGCCAGACCCTCCTTCGCAACGCTGTGGAGGAAGGTCAAGCAATGCCAGATTAAGACCAACCTAATCGAGTCAAATCCAAGACCAGGTCTTGTCGAGTCCGGGTCAAATCCAAGACCAGGGCTTGTCGAGTCTGGGTCAAATCCAAGACCAGGTCTTGCCGAGTCCGAGTCAAGACCAACTCCAAAGGCAGTCGAGACCAAGTCAAGACCAAGTCCAGAGCAAATCCACTCCTGTTCAAGACCATAAGGCAATAGTGTCTTTCCAATCCTAAAACAGTGAATAAGGAGTTAGGATGGACAGAACGCATCTAGAAACAAGATTGATCTATCTTCTAACATCAAACTAATCAATGCATGTCATTTAGGTTTAAGGACCACTACAGCTTTCTACAGGAACCCTAACTGAAATCCCATAACTGGGGAGAACAATAAAACAAGCAATAATAAAATGACAACTTTTATTATCAAGAATCAAAGAAAATGTGAACATTCTCAGGGTGAGCGGTTCTCAGCAGTGTTGCCAACTTCTAGATTTTGCAACTTTTCAGACCCCCTTAGCTACTTTATTTGTAAAAAGCGACTAGCAACAAATTTAACGACTTGCGGCCATCAGGGGAAAAGCAGATGAGCATGTGACATTATCTGGCAACTCTTGTCTTCCCTTCAACCTTGAAAAAAAACATGTATTTTTTCGACGTATTTGACGCTTTTTTTCACAGTTCGTTTTAAATTGTAAAAATTTTCTTCTACATATTTTCAGCGCTTATTTCTACACTATATTTTCTGATATAAAACAAAAATTGAAAATGGGTCAGTTTGACCCAAAGTCAACACAAGGGTTAAATATGGCTAGCTACTTTCATCGGAGAAGAGTTGGAAACACTGGTTCTGCACCCGGATACATTTACTTTTTTGTTAGTGCATTAAATAAAATTGTAATTTGTGAACAATTGCATCAGAATTATTCAATAAATTTTTTGAGCATTATAAAATGCATGTGAATTTAATATAAATCAACTATTGACAGAGGGTGTTGTGTAGCATCCTAAGAGCAGATAAGGGGTGAACTGTGTGATTTTACCAGCAGCATTAAAGCATGTTGGAATAACTTCTTTGCTGCGTTCTGTCTGCGCTGCGGTTTTCTTCCTCCATTACCACACCGGGAGCGTCTCAGAAGCGGAGCGTCTTGCTGCCTCACTCGCAGATTTTATTGTCTCTACTTTGTACTTTACAGAACTATCACGTGTTTCTTGAGCTAGTACCTACCTTCCACTCCGAACACTCCTTTAATTAAACTCCATGCCTTCTCTTTTCTGCCGTTGTCAGATCTGTGATGTTGTATTGTGTTTTTCCACTTCCAATGAATCTCTCGTCGTCCGTGATGTTTTTTTTCACAGTGTGATCTTTCAGCGTCTGGGTTTAGCTCAAGAGGAGCAACTAAAATATCAGATAACATTGATACACTCATAATGCTTTAGTGAACATCAAAGGGAAGATTTAGATGATTAACAGTTTGCATTAATCCTGCACTTGGGCCTACCAATAGTCAAAACATAAAACAAAGCCCACTGAAAGTAATGTCAACTTAAAGTAATACATTACATCAACACCCAGAGCCCCTGACAATGTGACATTAGCGTTAGCTTTTTGAACAGGTTACTTTTCATTTGGTTTGGTCTTGATAGATTACTAATACAAAATTTTTAAAAAAAGTTTTAACTGACAAAAGCAAATACAATCTTGCATCCCATTTCCCACTGACCTGTTCAGGTCCACACACACACACACACACACACGCATGCACACACACATGCATGCGCACACACACACACACACTAAAAAGGTTTCAGGCAAGGCATCAGTGGCTGTGAGGCAAATAAAAGCTGCACAGGTTAAACAGACCTGTAGAAGACCACACATCAAAGCAGAACACCTCTGGCCAAAGTAAATCGAATCCGAGATCAAATGTACATACAGCCTGCAGACCTAATGATGTGTAGAACCCTCTCGCATTGCCAGACCTTCCTCCACAGCGCTCCAGGGGAGGGTCTGGCTAGTCCACACAGCATTACGGGATGGGAGAAAAAACGTGCTCTGGTTTATTGGCATTTCTTTAAGCCAATCACAAGCGTCCCAGCGCCAGCCGGAGTCACGGTGCCTCTGCAAAATAGCCTCAGGAAGGAACTTGTTCTGGTGGAACATGTGTACGTTCAAAAGTAGTTTTAGTCGTGCGAGAGAAAACTCAGATTGGACAGATAGTCTAGCTAGCTGTCTGGATTTACCCTGCAGAGATCTGAGGAGCAGTTAACCATAGTCCTCACAAATCCACCGGGGGTTAGAACGCCAACACAAAGGAAGAGGAAGGGGACGGACATCTGGGCGAAAATGAGGGACATCCAGGGTAATTTCCGGGCGGCACCGGAGCAATCCTGGAAATGAAACTTCGCCAATATAGACCAGTAGAACCCAAGCTGACTAACTCCTGCACATCAGTATCTAATTTAGCACACGTCATGCCTTGTTTATGTGAATCAATTCCCCCTTACAGTATACGCTGGCTTGCATTCCCCTCTACTGTACTGTCAGTCATGTTGGAAGAGTTCCAGCACAAATGAGCCAGAAGGGGTGAATGGACTGTAGAGTGGCATGCATCGAGGCCGAGAGCTATATGTTATCTTGTGTGTGAGAGAGAGAGAGAGAGAGAGAGAGAGAGAGAGAGAGAGAGAGAGAGAAGAGGGAGAATTACCAAGTACAAACAGCTTTGAGAGGATGAAGTGTTATTTTTTTCCTGTTTCAGTTCTTCTTCAGCAGGATAAATGTTCTTTTTGGCGCGATCAGAGAGCTCATGATTTACTCACTGCGTCCTGAGGCCCTTCTGACTCCTGTAGCATCTACAGGGTGCAAACACAAATGCAGAAATGGAAACACACACTCAACCACAGTACACTGTCTCACAATAGCTGTGTTGGAAACCGTTCCCTCATTCACTCATTCACTATTCCCTATATAGTGTTTATTAAATAGTGAACTATATAGGGAACGACCAAACGAGATTTCAGACACTACACTAAAAACATTGTTTTGTCAGTAGATGCGCTGGTTATTTGTGTGACGGAGGCAGGCGCGCCCAGCATCACGTAAAAAAATAAAATACTTCTAATACGTCCCTGAAACAAACCGAGCACTCGAGAGGATAGTAAAAGGTTGTATATATACTGTATATGTAGCATGTTACATTTCCACTGTTTAGAAACGAAAGCCCGCTCTATTTTTCCTTTTTCTGATTCTTCTTCTCCTCCGAGAAAACATGACCGCGTTGCATTGTGGGTATACGGGAGTAAAATGTAGGGTGCATCGTATGTACAATCAAATAATCTGTGCATTGTGGGTATTTTACAGTGGACTATATAGTGAATGAAATTTACCGCGGAGAATTCAAACACCACTACATAATTGTAACACTATTTCCGTAATAGGGACGTTCTCGAACACAGCTGATGTCTCCCTCTTTCTATCTACTTATTCTTAACCCACATCTCAAGTATGTTAAAAAAAAAATTAGAAGCTATACTGGAGATGGATGAAAGTACAACGTAGAGACATAAGCCCTAGAAACCCAGCGCAACCGTGGTGATGTAGTATCTCGTTAAGTTACAGCTCTGGCAAGCCTGACAGATGTGTATATGTATATATATATATATATATATATATATATATATATGCATGTGTATATGGGTATGCATGTGCATATGTGCCTGTATATGCATGTAAGTGTACATGTATAAATAAGTGAAGAATTAAATTGTTTAACTAAATATAGATAACTATAACTAAAGTAGAAAAGTAGAAAAAAGGGGGGTCAGGGCCAGAAAAGTTTTTGTTTAACTTCTTCCTACTCCTTTTTTGAACATTTGAATCATTTACAATAATCTTAAAAGATGTGTTTGCTGAGGGTTTAGTTTTTTCTTGGTTTTCTAGCCTTTACGGAAATGTACAGTACATGTTCTTATTTATCTCAATGTTCTCATGTTCAAAATGAACTTAATCAAACAAATAATCAAACAAAGGAGCACGCTGCTGAGGCTGCCATCCAGGAGCACCGTGAATGGAGAAAAAAAAGAAAAGAAATTAAAACTATTGGTCCAACCTTATGGCTCCTCGCACAACCTTTCTCAGCAGCCAAAGCAAATTGAAAATGCACAATGTCACTCTCACTTTTTTTCTCTTCCTATCAACTCCGTCTCTCTCCTCTTCGTCTCTGATATCTGGTGATGGATACAAGTATAAATAGATGTAACGGCTGTGTGCGAGAAACAAAAGGCGGTGAGAGAAAGGGGACAGAAGTGTGTGTCGCTGCGAGTGTCTATTTTTATTTCCAGTGGAAGCCTATAGGGTCAGGAGCTCTTTATTCAGGCTTTGTATTAATGTGATCTATCGCGGTTCATATCTTCTATGTATTATTCTTCATCTTACCCACAAGTTATAGTTACAAGGTACCAAATTGCAACCTGTCAGGGGCGGGTCTAGAGCTGGGGCCCGGCGTGAAATAAGATTAGAATTGTGAGAAATAAATAGTGTAATATCACTTTATTTCTGTTCTGTTTCCTATTATCTGAAAACTATGTACAGCAAGGTTCTCTTTGTTGAAGTTTCAGGCACGTTTATTGTAAGTCTATTGCACTTTCTTTTTATACGGTTCTGTTAAAAAAAAGCCCTAGTCAAGAGCCCATAGAAAATGTGTATTGTATTTGGATACACACTTAAATAAAAACAAGTGAAACTAATAATGAATGAGATGTGTTTTATTTAGCAAAATTACATTGTGTGTCATATCCAATATATCCTATATTTCTAAGCAGATTTTCTAGGCTGTATTCTGATCAAATCCATCCAAATTTGAATATGAAAATATAAAAACATTTCAATCCAACATATTAATAGCAAAGATGAAGTGGCCTATTTGTTTATTTACACATTGAAGATAAGCTTACTATAGGTAAGGTAGCTACTGTGGTAAGCTAAAGGATTCACTGTGCCTTCCACATGTATGTTTAAAGTTAAAACAGGATGCATTTATTTCCATCCATCACAGTGGTATGATATGGTCAAAGTTTGAAATGCAACTTTTTAAAGAGTATTTACCTCTTAGGATGAATCACCTAATTTTGGAGGTAACATTTTTAATACAATAAATGGGTAGGGGGTCCTAAGGGGTCCTTCGCCTAAAAAAACCTGTTGAAGGCCCCTGCTTTATACTGTGTGTGAATTCCCTCTACAGTATAACATCTGCACATATATGTTGTTCTGCTGCAGGCTGTACATCGTGCAGCAGCATCTGTGGCCACCCTGCAGCAAACATTTGAATCCCTGCGAACAGAGCATGAAGGACTTCTCCTTGTTCCCCATTTAATTCTTTCGTCCTCCCTCCTGGCTATGGTCTCGCTCCCCCTCTCTCCTCCTATATATCTCTCACCTCCTCTATTTTCACCATCTGTCTCTCTCTCTCGCTCTCCCTGCCTGTGTCGCACACTCTCCCTCCTTCGTACATTTTTTAGTCTTTTATTCTCCCTCTCCTTCACATAGATTACTGTGTGGCAGCGCAGGGTTCTGGAGCAATGCCTACTCCAACCATCTTAGGTGAATCAGTTGCCATGGCAATCAAACCCAAATAACCAACAATGGCATGTTAATTATGGTTATTACTGTATGAAGACTGTTCCAAGAAAATGAGTGATGTTACTTTTCTTTGGAGGGATTAAAGAAAGAGAATGTCAGGAGGTGAAGCAGTTTGGACAACATAATTCATAACAGAGCATTGATTGCAGAAGTCCCTCTGCTATTTTGGTGTAAATGGAGGGTCCACAAAGAAGCTTGCTGCCCTTGGCTCTGAGGGGGTGACAGGAAAATATGGCGTTAGCTTTGCGGAAAAATTAGCTACGCTTAAACCCCATTGTTACAGTCCCTGTACTTGTGTGATGTCATCTAAGTGAATAAACCTTTGGCTTAAACCTTAGAATAAACACGTTAATAGAAAAGAAAGACGAAAGCAAGCACTGCAATCGTGAAGAAACAAATGAAATCAACAATAAAAATCTGTTTGTTTTTTTTAAATGGAAGAGCTGTACAGTGAAAAGTGTTGCTCATAGGGAAATATCACACAACACTAAGTGTTGGTTTTCCTGATGGAAAACTTGATTTCCCAGTCTACAACCTCATTATTACAGCTGCAGCAGGCAGACATTTATAGCTCTGAAGAAAACCCACTGTAAACTAGCCAGCACCAAATCACTGACAGACAAAGTGAGCACCTAGCTGGTGAACTTACTGTAGCGGAAAATGAGGGTGTCATGATTCTTCAAATCCAGGATTTGATTTGACTTTTAAATTTAAGGTCACAAATCGCTTCAATTTTCGATTACATTTTTCAAACTTTTAAAAAAGAAGAGCCGTTTGAGTATCCTAAAGTTTACGAGGTGCACATGACTGCACCAGAAGTTTACAAGGTGTACCCGAATGCACCATGAAGCCCCGTCAGAGCACACGTTTTACCTTTGTTGTTTGTCTCCATAACTCACTCACGGGGAAGGTAAAATGTTGCCACACGGATAGAGGATGGATTTCTGAGGAGCTATGAGCGAGGATGGAGTAGGGATCTCTGAGGAGGGTCCTCTGAGGAGCTATGAGCGAGGATGGAGTAGGGATCTCTGAGGAGGGTCCTCTGAGGAGCTATGAGCGAGGATGGAGTAGGGATCTCTGAGGAGGGTCCTCTGAGGAGCTATGAGCGAGGATGGAGGAGGGATCTCTGAGGAGGGTCCTCTGAGGAGCTATGAGCGAGGATGGAGGAGGGATCTCCCCCATGTTTCATCGGTGGACGCGAGGACAGCTGGCAAGTGGAGGAGTCGAGGAGGCAATTTAGGAATCTGGGATGCACCCTGTGTCTTCTATCTGTGTTGTTTTCTTTTTTGGAAGCACACAAGTAGGAAAGGATGGAGAAAAAAATAAATAATGGGAGAATCACAGATCCTGGTTTTGATTTCAATCATTGAAATTTAAAGATTTAAAAATTTTAAATTCGATTAGAATCAAAATCGCGACACCTGTAGCAGAACAACAAGACAACTGCTGGATGTGTCAACAGATACACCTTTGCAAACACGTTAGCCCAACTTTATAAGGTGATAATATATCAGATGTTGCATTTGCAGCTTGTTCCCTGCCTCCAAGTGGCCAAAAAGAAACACTGAATGTATACAAATACTATAATAATGTGGATTTTACCTTTTTTCTTTAGTTCTGGAAAATGGATACTATTAGTTTAGACATGTACCGCTACTTTTAACATTAACCAAACATCTGAATAAGGTCATACTTCGCCATATATCTTTCCTCCTTTTCCTCGTCAGTCCATCTTGTTGTTTGATTATGGTACAAATGTTACGAATCAATCTTTTTCTGTCTTCAATAATAAAGAAAATTCTCAACAGGTAAACAGCACAGTTACAAAGTATCTATTCATTCTAGAGGATGATTTTTTTTTTTTCTGCCTCCCAGCTACTAATGGACCTTACAGGGCTGCTAATGTACTATGGCTGCTTCCTGTGTGCTGTTCGATAGCCGGCAGACGTCAGCACCCATCCTCAACTCATATTCCGTCTCTTAAGTCTTTTCAAAAGGCTTTCATAACATCCATGTTTGTGACAGTGGATGTCCTACTCTGACAGTGAACGAGAAGGAAGCGGAGAGACGGGGGATGAGAGAAATAACAGGCGTTGGATCAACGAGATGAAGCTTTGCCGTTTCCAAACCGTCTGTTCCTCTCGCATCCAGCCATTACCAGCGTTAGCATCCACTTGTCAGCTTTCTGGCTAATTAGATCCAATGGTGTCTGTGTGCGTGTGTGTCTGTGTGTGTGTCTCTGCATGTGTGTTCATGCTGTTGCCATGGCAATTGTCTTCCTCTATTACCCCACTAACAGAACACTAGCAACTTGCCACCTTTTTCATACACCCACGCTAGGTTGGCTAATCTGGTGCTAGTTTTTTGCTCAACAGGATGTACAACTTTCCAGGTGCACTGTTAAAACTGGTCCAAAAACCTGATACACGTGCGCTGGAAACACATTTTAAGTGGTTTCACAGAGACTACGTTTACATGCACATAATATTCAGGTTTTTGCCCTTATTCCGAAATAGAGGATATTCCGACTAAAACCAGAATAATACCGGAATATCACACATCTTAATTGGAAAATGCTATGTTCAGAAAAAAGCCTTATTAAGAATATCCAACCGGAATATGCTGTTTACATGACCTGTATCAAATTCGGAATATTGTCATATTTGGAATAATAATGGAATATTGGTGTGCATGTAAACGTACTCAATGATTCAATTCAATTGAACAACTTTATTAATCCCACAAGGGCTACATTCATTAAAAACATCTACAGACAACACACACATACATAACAGCACACAAGCCTACATATAGGCCTACACCCTAGAGAGTAGATAAATAATAATCAAAAACTAGATTTGTATCCATTTAAGAGGGATAAGGGATAAAAGAGTTAGAGTGGCGATTAGTTTTAAAGCAGCTAAAATATAATGACGTCTTGATGGCATCCGAGAAAAAATAATAATAATCTAAAGAAGACCAAATGCTCGTTGCTTTACGCAAGATGTGTTGATTACGAAAATAATTGAATTCTCTTTGTTTCACACCAACAGTTTTAGAGCAGGTGAAGTTTATACCATCGATGCAACGTTAGCACAGGTGGAAACAACAAATTACCGTTACTCACCTAACTCTAATTGAGATTTTTTTCTGTACTTCTACTATTTTAAATAGTTTTAAAAATCTGTACTTTTACTTCAAGTTATGTATGTTTTGTTTGAAGTGTTGTACTTTGCTACATTTTAAAACACATCTGTTACTGAGTGGATTAAATACAATCAAACCTGCGCAAGCATGTAGAGGTAACGTTAAGTTAAAGAATACTTTACCACTGCATAGGTCGTTGAAAGAAGTTTGCACAGTTTACTAAAAATGCTTTGCTCAAATTAACCAAAAAGATATCGCTAATGTTGGTGGACACCAGCAAGAGACCCCGCCCATACACACACACACTAAGAAAAAAGTAACTAAGTAAGGAGCTACTTTTTACTTTTACTTGAGCAGATTTTTATACTGGTAATAATAAGTACACAAAAATGTAGGTAGTTACTGAGGAATGAATGAGGAACGAATGAGTAGTTACTGATTGACTATGAATCGAGCACTAATGATTTTTTCAGATCAATCATTTAACAGTAACTTCCAGTCCGTTTACCAGTAACTAATCATTAGTGCTTGAATCAGTCAATTAGCAACTACTCATTAACTAACCATTCATTCCTCATTCAGTTAACAGTAACTACCAGTCCATTTACCAGTAACTAGCCACTAGTGCTTGAATCAGTCAATTAGCAACTACTCATTAACTAACCATTCGTTCCTCATACATTCCTCATTCGTCCCTCATTCGTTCCTCAGTAACTACCTACATTTTTGAGTACCTTATTGCAAAGTGTTACCATTTTACTTGTACTTAGGCATGGTTACCAGATTCAAGGTATGTAAAAGTCACGGTTTCAAAAGCACTAAAGTGTTCCCTCATACCGTTCTTGCGGTGTGACCTGTTTTTGTATGAGTCGTCAAAGACAGAAAGAGCAGTCTAGAAATCCCTCTACCTGCCGGTGTGCAGTGTGTTCAAAAATCAAATACATTGTGTTCCATGGAAAAAGAAGTCGTTTTTTAACCAGATATTTCAAAATAATACATTTTAAAGCTGTAATTGCAATACCTTATCCATGATACCGTCAGGATCTCATACCAGCCCATGCCTTCTTGTACTAAAGTTCAGCAAAGTAATAGCACTTTTATTTACGGAGAATATTTTTGTGCTCTTTCCATGTCTGAACTTTGACAAAGTAGTTTTTGCTCCAAAGTCAATCAGAGATATTATTTTGGCGACGCACAGAAGATCTTTTCTGTCTTTGATGAGAGGTTGAGATGCTAATGTGGAACGAAGCAGTACAATGGTCAAAGCAGACGTTGTGTGTAGACTTTGACTATTTTCAGTGGGATAAAATGAGAGTGCTGTGTAGCTTGGGGAAGTGCAGCAGCCTGGGAGGGAGGGGCCTCATGGGAAGGTTTAAGCTGCTGTCAGTCAACGTCACTCTCTGCTATTTAGATTCCAATTACACCTGTCAGCTCGGTCTGAGCCCTCATCTGTCTCTCTCTTTCTCTGCTCTGTCTCGCTCGGTCTGCCTCTTAAAACCCTCACACACTCTACTTCTCTGTGTCCAACAAGACTATGTATGCGCTCAGTCTTTTCCTTTCTTTATTCATCTGTAACCTCCCTCTGTGTCAGTCAGTATTACCATCTCCTGGATTCCCTACCCCACTCACTGCCGTATTCACTGCTGTGATCCTCTTCCTTTTACTTTTTAGCTTACACGGTGAGGATGCAGTAGTTTCGTTCCCCGACAGATTTCCAACACGGTGAAGGAGAACAGCAAAGTGATATTGACACTGTGTGTTGCGAGGTGGTTACCATGCTGAAATGAGTAGTCGCGTTGCCATTGGTTATTTGACCTAACTCACAGAGGAGCAGACAGCCCAATGCATAGATGCATGGACATATGGCTGATGCATGGAAGAATGGATTACAGTTCTGATGCCCAGTTTGTAAGTGAGTTGGCTAGTTCAGACCAGAGCACTGAAGCACAATATAGGGTGAAATGCAGCCTGTTCATATGAACCATATGTTCAAAAAAATATGAAAAGTTAAGCATTGTAATTCATATGATTTCCACGTTGTAGTTTTTTTTGTTGCTGTGTGGACCACACTGACTGCTGCTGTATGAGAACGCGGCTGACCGTGTAGGGTGGAGGTCTGGGTGGATGTTTGGGCGTTAACATACAGGCCTTTCATGCCAGGGAGCAGAGAGTGCTTCCCGGGGGAAAGAGTCTCACCCAGGAAATTTGGGTTCATTAAGAGTGTTTTAATCCATGATCTCTTTCCTCAGCTTAGCTAGTTGTTTCAGTGCCTAAAAATTAACTTTCTTCGCCACATAACGCTCACTTTTTCTGTCTAAACTTAACTGTAATTTTAGCCAACGACCAGCAGCTTTGCGGTGCTCAGTACCCTGCTCACAGTCAGCTATTCCCAGATAACTGATCCAAAAAATATTTGAAAGTGAGACTATATAACTAAACATTCCTCTTACAAAGGAAAAGGTGAATACATAAGCAATAAGACACACAGTTGCTCAGTTCAGTGCGTCAGAATATTTCATGGTTTTACAGTGACTAATGTCAGTTTACTGATTTTTGCACTTGTATGAGCATTGTCCAGAAATTCTCCTTCAGCTAAAATTACATAGTCTATCTTACCAATTTAAAGGGTAACTTCCGTTTTTTTCAACCTGGACCCTGTGTTCCTATGTTTTTGTGTCTAAGTGACTGATGGGAACAACAATCCTTGACATTGGTCAAGTATGAAGCGAGATCGCTGCAGTCGGCAGTGGCGAAACGAGCTACAATGTCAGTTAATAGGGCAATTGTGCAGCTTGTATTTACCTTCACAAAAGTGCTTGTTTTGCCGCTGACAGGCTCAGATTATTATTCTAAGTGTCTGACTACATTATGGAAAGGATTTCTGAGGTGGTCGACCTTTCTGTGAAAGAGTAAGATAATTTGGTTACACTTTACTTGAAGCTATCTACAAAAGAGTGACATGACACTGTCATGAACGTGTCATAAACATTATAAACAAGTCATAAACGCTTCATTTAGTAAGTGTCATTCGGTTTTTGTCATGACAAGTTATGGTTATGGTTATGGTTAGGGTTCATGTGTGTCATGACAGTGTCATGACAGTGTCATGTGTTCATGACACTGTCATGTCACCCTTATGTAGATACCTTCACGTAAAGTGTTACCGATCCTTTGTTTACAACAACAAAAAACTAACACTTACACACCAAAACATAGGAAAATAGGGTCCAGGTTGAAACATCAGGGATTGGCTCAAGGTGGGCTGTGGCTCAGGTGGTAGAGTGGTCGCCTACCAATGGGAAGGTTGGTGGTTTGATCCCTGGCCCTGCAGTCCCATGTAAAAGTGTCTTTGGGCAGGACCATTTCTCCCGTTTCTGCACCAGCGGTGTGTCAATGTGGGTGAATGTTTATCTGATCAGCAGGTGGCCCCTTGTACAGCAGCCTGGGCCACAGTGTGTGAATGGTGAATGGTTCCTGTTATATGTAAAAGCAATTTGACTAGTCGTTAAGACTAGAAAAGTGCTATATAAATACAGTCCATTTGGGGCCGGCCTCTAGCTCACCCAGTAAGAGCGTGCGCCCCATGTAGGCTGAGTCCTTTGCTGCGGTCCTTTGATTCGTGTCATCCCCTCTCTTTCTCTCCCCCTTTCCTGTTTATCCACTGTCACTATCGAATATAAAGGGAATAAAAATAATCTTACAACAAAATAAACAGTCCATTTACATTTACAAAAGTCCATAAAATTTGGTTGACATAAACAAAAAAAAAATTTAAGTAGACTTTTAGTTTCACATATGGGAGACCAACCCTCCTGAATGAAAGTCCTGTCTGAAAGTTAGTTTGACCCATCCACCAGCCCAACCTGCCTCCTTACACAAAGTTTTGGTGCTCTTATACTTTGTCCCCTCACTTCCTTGTTTGCTCTCGTGGTAATTACAACGGCCACGAGAGGTTGCAGCCTAACAACAAACGTAAATATGACTGGTTATGAGTTGCTTGCACGATCGACCTTTAGGATCCAGGGTTCATACGCATTTTAACCAGTACTTTTCCATGACTTTTTCATGACTTTTTGGCAAATGTCCATGACTGTGTTCCTGAAAATGTCAGTCGACATTATACAATAAGAATACAAATCTGTGTTAAAGTTTACCCTCAGTGGTTTAACTATAAAATGAATGATAATGTATGTGGTTCATAGTGGGGTTCGTAATATCGCTCCCCGAATAGAATGTTGAGGTTAAGACGACGTGAAAATACATTTATTAATGACATTAATTAATGAAATTCCATGACTTTTCCAAAACCTTTCCAGGCCTTGAATTTGCATTTTTCAAATTCCATAACTTTTCCAGGTTTTTTTCAAAACGTATGAACCCTGAGGATTGTTTTATGGGTGAGGAAGGGTTGCATAGTGAATATATGAATAATCATACCGTGGTTCCAAATGAGTTCCATGCTGTTTTACTGTTGGACAGAACAACTGAAACTGTGACTTGTCAAAATGATGGTACACTTTGGCGTTTTTATAAGAGCCGTATGAAGCGTACATCTTTAAAAAAGGGCAAAATTATGGTAGCAATATGAAAATGATTGTACACCTGGCAACCTAAAATGGAAAAACTGAGATCAAAGTGCTCTCGCGCCTTTTTTCTGCCCCTTAGCAGGTAAATGCAGACCTGCATTTCTTTGGAATGGATTGGCTGTTTATGAAAAGCGCGCATGAAAACATTCACTCTGGGTGTAATTTGTACATTAGTCACTTTTCTCCAGATGTTTGATCATTGTAGCTGCTCATGTTACTGTGTAATGTGACTCGTCATTTATATATAAACTGGAGTAAGCTCATACCCCAGTGTATACCCAACTTCTCTGTATGATTATTAAACAGAAATGGAAAATCTACTGTTAATGCTTTGCTGTTTGTTGGATCACAGCACAAGTCTCAAAATATATCAGAAAATCAGTTCATGTAGAGCCAGGGATGAGACAATGTATGGAGGATTTTGGTATCTGGCTTCATGAATGTAAACATGTCGCGCTAGTAGGATAGATAGATGGCAGGGTTTTTCCTGGCTCAGAATGGACCTTTGGGGGGGACTACACGCGGCAGTAAGCATGATCGGTCCGCGTACAGTAAAGGCAGTCTGTGTTACCTTATTTATTCCTTTATTCAGATCCCCTTTAGCAGCTAACAATGTAGCAGGTACTCTTCCTGGGGTCCACAACAGACAGATCTATGCATCTTCCTGTTAATAAAACCCCAATTAACAAAACTGGTTTAAAAAATAAAATGTATAGTTAAATAAATCACCAGGAGAGTCGACTATGGAGACAGAACTGAGATAAGCTCTCATATTCAAGGTTATGTTCTGCTTCTTCAACGGTTGTTTGGTAAATTGCTCATAAACACATTGAAAAAAGATTTGAACTGCTATTTTAATTCTCAATTCTTGTCATTTTGGTGCCGGTGATTTTCCTTTGGGGCTGGCTAAAACCTCTTTGGGGGGGCGCCAAAAATGTCTCTATGTAAGAAAAACCCTGGACGGACAAACTAATGGATGGATGGGAGGCCGGAGGTAGCAGGATGGGTAGCTGGGTGGATGAATAGATGGATGGATGGATGGATGGAAGGATGGATGGATGGATGGATGGATGGATGGAAGGATGGATGGATGGATGGATGGATGGATGGATGGATGGATGGATGGATGGATGGATTGATTGATTGATTGATGCAGAGAAGCTACAGAGTTTGCCCTGGGGAAGAAAATGTATTAATCAGCACTGGTGACAGCTTCTGAGTGACTACATCCTCCCCCCTCCCCCTCTGCTCCTCAGACCTTCTGGGTTGGGAAAAGGCGAAGGGGGGTCTCTATTACAATGATTGAGGCACTAAGTGGGGGCTAAAAGGACTCTCCCCCGGGATTTAGGAGGTCCTCAGTGGCCATGAATATCATTTTTTTCTTCCTTTTTTATTGTGGCCCTGTAACTCCCCATTATATCTCTTTCACCTCATCAGCGCTGTGAGGTCAGTGCTCTGCGTGTGTGAAACATGGACGGCCCCCCCGCAGCCACCGCCCCGCCTAGCATAAGCCATATGGCACCAAACCGCCTGGCCGTCCTGACTGGAAGACGCTGTTGGAAAAAAGAAGAAAACAAAAAAAAGCAGCAGCGAGGTCATCGCAGGGTGGGACGCTATTCGGAGCCTCACAAACGGCATCGCTCGCACACGTATGCAAAAAAAAATATTTGCACTGCGAGCGTGGATGAAAGGACGGTGGCGTCCAAGTCCCGATGCCTGTGAACGCCGTTGGGTGCAAATGCGGCTCCATCTGCGGGTAATAATGGTTAACACGTTGGAGGCCTCTCCACCGCAGCTTCTGCCACTCCATAAATCGCACACATCTGGTCCACTGATCTCCCGCTGCTGGATGCATGCTGGTGGCAGGGAAACACACACACACACACACACACACACACACACACACACACACACACACACACACACACACACACACACACACACACACACACAGAAAACACAGAGGTAATACACTCCATAGTTCACCAAGTCACAGATGTACTCATTTATCACTGCTTAGGTTGACTTGTATCTGAATGTGTTGTGTGTGTGTTTGTGAGCAAATGGCATCTGGATTCTTTAAGCAATATAGTAATAGTCCTATTTGTTTCCACTGAGTTCAACTCCCCCCATTTAAAGCCTCCTAAAATGAAGGTCTTAAAACAGGATTGTTGTCCTTACATTCATGGTTACAGTGTCAACAGGGACTGCTAGCAACTCCTTTAACTTGACTTTCTATAAAAACGCAGGCTGAACGGAACACTGAGGTTGTAGATAGTTTGAAGTTGCTGTGCAGTCAGTGTATGATAAAGTTTTACTGACATTGCACGTTTTTTTTTTTTTTTTTTACCTCATGATTTGATTTTGAAGCCTTGCCCTTTGAAAGTTGTGTACGACAGCAGAGAGACCTTTTCAGATCTGTGTCGATAGCTTTCTTACTTCTTGTCGCTCTTCAAACCAACTTTGTTTTATCTGAGCTTCCTCCCATTGTATGTGTACAACATCCAATTATTATTAGTTTTAAATCATGATATATGGCGCAATGGGCTTTTGCACATAAAGGGGCCATATTAACAGTGCATACAAAATGTCGATAGTAATAATAATTAATAACTGTCAATAGGTTTATTTTTTTTCTCATTATAAACAACTCAAACTAACTTTGATTTCATCTGAGCGTATTTCCATTATGTAAATAACCTTTAGGGCCCTATTTTAACGATCTAAGCAGGAATCCACTTTTGTGGCGGAAAAAAGGGTCTGTGCGCCAGGCACCTGGTTCTAAAGGGTTGTACTTACTGTCTTCATTAATCAGAGGTGTGTTTTGGGCGTAACATGCAATCAACCAATCAGAGATCATCTCCCATTCCCTTTAAAAGCCAGGCGCGTTTGGATCTTGGAGCATTGCTATTATGATGGAGGATTTGCACCGTAATATTTTTATTTGTAATCTTTTGCAAAGATGTTTGTGTGCTGCTGCACTTCCCTGTGTGTCTAACAAGCATAGTGTGTGTGCGTGCTGTTCATGAGTCTAGGCGAATTTGACTCATGTGCTGTTAAAATAACAATGAAATGCCGCGTTATTGACTTTAGACCAGGTTATTGTTGGTCAATGGAGCGATCACTTGCCACTGCCTCAAGATAGCAATACGCCAAGAATGCACCTGAACACACCTCCCTGTAAGACCAGCACGCCCATGGGCACACAGATGGGCGCAGGTGCATTTGCTATTTAAACGACGTGGGCGCTGGACGCTCTTAAAATAGCAAAGACACTTGCGTTGGGCTTTGCGTTGGGCTTTGTGCCGCGCTGCGCCGGGTGCAAGATAGGGCCCATAGTCTTTAAATACGAATCATGTAATACGGCCTAAGGAGCTATTTGGGCTTCCACTGTTCAAACCCCATTTTCTTTTGCATAACCAGTCACACAGCTTTTACAATTTTTTTTTTCTGTTCTGGAAGTGGGTTTCACAAACAGTCCATTATTTATTATTTGGAGTATAAGTGGCAGTATGATTACACAGAAAACCACAATGTAAATCCCAATACAGATATACAGTATTTGAGAGATACACAGATGCTGATAGCAGAATTCCATTACTCCGCTGTTAGATATGGTGCATGCATTGTAATCTTTGTATGTATATATATATGGCCTATCTAAATTCACTCTCCGTTATTGTGTGCATCAGTCCCAATAGATTCCCATCCGCTGTGCTCCTTTAATATTAACAGAATGTGACGTATCATCCAGGTTGCTAACTATTCTGCAGCCAAACTGGCACTTTGAATTGGCTGTTTAACTTGCCGATTTCTTCATTCCCTCCCTTTGTGACTTGTGCTACAGGAGTAAAAAGCTAATTAAGTGAAAGTGATGTATTGTGGGTACAGCCTGCTCACAGTAGGGGCACGCAGACGCTAAAAATGCTTTGACAAGATTCGCTCCTCTAACTTGCTGCTCACATGACTTCAATCCTATTATTAAGGCGTGTTATACTATATGTGTGTGTTGCACTGAACCATGGTGCCACCAAACACAGTTTTAGAGTTGTAAACAGGTGTTTGGCTCTATATGTCATCGTAGAATCTTAAAAACGGCTTCGTTAGTAAATGAAGCTACTGTGTCACTCTCGTCACATGCAAATGGGAAAACAGTGTTTTTCCTCCTGCTTGATGTCCGCAGGTGATTTGTAGCAAACTGTGTGACAAGCAAATTGGAAAGCACTTCCTTTTCCCCTATATTTCAGTTAGCCAGGCCATTAGTAGAGCAGCATGAAAAATTGAGTTTTCATGACAGGAGCAATTTGGCCATTGCTGCGGCCGGCTCATTAGAAACAATATTCCCCGCTTCGTCTCACACCCTCCAGGTGATGCTCTGTAATAGATGTTTATTCATCACCCCCCCCCCCCCCCCAAATTAGCTCCTTCGATCAATAGAACATCTTAATTTCACCTGCTTCACCTTCTCATCACACTGCCATTTTTTTCTCACATTTAGGTCCAAGACATTGTTTAACCATTAATATGATTGTAATTTGAACGCCAATAAAAGGGTGAAAACAGCAAGTATTGAGTCCTCGTTAGGGATGGCTTAATCAATAGCAGCCTGCAGAGACAATAGACACATTATTTGGAGCGCTCTGTCATAGCCCGCAATCAAAGTGTTCAAAGTGATGAACACAATAATCACCACCATGTGACGGCTAAGTGGGGCATTCCTGGCCCCCTGACAGCCGCCCACCTGCCTTGATTGATGATTTTGTTTTTAAAAAGTGAAAATAGTTAAAAGTTTTTACTGAGGGGTGGGGCCACTCTCTCCCCCCCAAAAAAGTCACATTCCACTGGGAATAAAGGACGGCATTGTGGAGACTAATCCACTTCAGTAAAAGGACGGCTGTTGTGTGGTGAGTTTGTGTGTGGGAGAGTACATCAAGTGGGTTATCATTTTGGCGTGTCTGTGGCTGTGCGTGTTCATTTGTGGGTGCACACACGTTTATGTCACTTAGTCCGGGTGCACGTGCCTACGTGCGTGTGTGCTTCTTTGTGATTCCATTATAAGTCGTGCAAAGTGTGTTCCTCTAGTGTTTGTCTACATGACTGCACTTATTTAAAGGTACTCTGCAGAGAACACAGTTCAGATTGCATTCAGTGTTTCTTACCAAAAATGCAATTTCCTTCCCCATAAAGCAGTTTGGAATCTGCATGGTTTACATCCACGTTTACTTGTGCTAGCAGTCTTCTTCCCTGCCCTCTGCTGGCACATTGCTATGTTGTGCATCCACGTCACCTAGTGCAGTGGTCTTCACTACTTTTTTCATGAGAGCCACACTGATGGGACAAAGTCAATAGGAGAGCCACTTTTACCGCAAAGTATCAAAAGTTACATCCAGTCATAAATAGCATGTCTGCTTATTAATCTGTCATCCTTGAACATACAATATGCAATTTTATGTACATTGGCCCATCATGTATCCAACCATCCAAGAGCACATTTGGCGTTAACAGATGGACAGACCGACCAAACGTCTATAACACAAACAGTCAGTGTTATGGATGGAAGGGCAGAGCAAGTTTAAATATCTTTTCTAGTCTATATTTCCATCTTGTAATGCCACTGTTTTAGGTATTTTTTTAACAATATTAATTATTTGTAATAGAGCAGACTTGGGGTTGTGTTATAGCACTGCTTGTTTTTAATGTTTTTATGAAATATCTGTATTGACTGCATGTGGCATCGTATTATCTACTGCCATTCGAGCCACAAATTAAAGCTTGGCGAGCCGCAGGAGGCTCGCGAGCCACGCAATGAGTCACACTGACCTAGAGTTACAAGGTGTAAAATAATTAGTGTATTTGTATTAATGGGATGTGTCCTCCCATTATTACTCACTAGCCCATCAGATTTGTATTTATTCACTGCTGAAAATAGCTTTTGCTAAAAATCAGATCCCAGCTGTTTGCATGACATGGTTTAACCTTTATTCATGAAACTATTCCAAACGTATATCTATCCATCAATTATCAATACCCGCCAAGCATGTGCAGGGCTGCAGAGGGCTGGAGCCCAGCTCCTATTGGCCGAGAGGCAGAGGGGTCACCAGTCTGTTACAAGCAATTTTATATCACTAAACCTAATCTCCCTGTCTTTGTACTGTGGGAGGACATACAGTCACAGAACATGCACATTTCTCAAACATCAAGGCCACCGGTGGATTTGAATGAATTAGATGTTGGGTAGCAGGTGACAGTGCTAACCATTTTCATCTAATGGTAACAATTCGTAAATGTGCAGAGGAGCAGCAGCCGACAGCGGCTCTGTTCTGCTCTCTGCTCTGTTCACAGATCATTAATTATACGTTATTTCACCAAAAACCCATCCACTATTAATCACAATGTTCATTTTTAGGACTCGATCTTTACATAAACTGGTTGCTATGGACGCTGAGCATAGCTAAACCCACGGACGGACGGAGCTAGCAGGTTGTTTGAATCATGTGTGTTACCATGGACATGAACATTGCCGTTATGAGGCTTATGCCATTTTTGATCATATTCAGGATATGATGTTTACATGGCACACAGAGAATCCTGTTATTCATATCTCCGTACAGGCTCGCCGACAGCTGTCTGCTCTGAACGCATCCACCCCTTTCTCTCTCTCTCTCTCTCTCTCTTACAAAACACTTCAGTAAAATATTTTCATGATCTGGTCATCATGATATGATGAAAGTACGCTAGGAGCACACTCTCATACACATACGTTTTTTGTGAAATAGAATCCTGCCAGCGCCACTGCACTGCACCACCATTTTCATAACAGTGAAATAGTACGGAGTTTATTTGAAATAAGTCTTATTATTTATCATAGCTTATAGAGAAAAGTGACCTGGGAATATGCTGTAAATGCTCATTAGACAGCCACTTTTAACATGGTTCAAGTTTAAAACACTTTTGTTGGGTGTGGTTTATGAGGCAAAATGCTACACCTGTTATACATTTGGTCACATGCTGTATAAGGTGTATATGTTTCCTGTAGCCTGCATAATAAACACTGGCCTGTTGCCGGAGCCCATTGCAGCCATCTTTTGGGGGTTATAAGGGTGAGCCACGCCACCGTACGGAGGGAACTGGTTCCCGTCGCTGGTTCCTATCTGTGATCTCATTTCTTTGAAATTTTATTTTCTTCAACACTAACCAAAGCTTAGACCATATTGAGGGTTGGAACATAGATCAACTGGTTGGACCTCCCCATTATTCTGACCACTTTTAGGACTTCTCATTGGCTGAGCAAACTTCATCTGCTGATGAAGACAGTCGAAGTTGAAATGGAATTGTCCCAAAAAATATATAGCTATATAGGCTGCTATCACATGAAAGGAAAGGAAATAACATGCAAATAACTATGGTTTCACAGCTATTGGAACAAAAACACCTTTTCAAACCATTCTGTGTATATTTGTGCCTCCTTGTGAATCAAACTAGCCTACTAAAAACACCAAGCAGGGAACAACTTTTAACTGAAGTATGGTTTAACTCGCCAAAGACCTTTTCTAGTTAGTTGTGCAATACGTAGGCTATTTGGGTTGTGCATTATGTCAGCGCATTGTGTCATTTTGTGCAATGCGTACAGGGTCGTTCAATTAAAAACTGCCACCGAAAGAAGGAGTTAATATGCTTACTATATAGGTACCTGTCGAATGAGAGCATGTTTTGTGTTGCATGAGAGTATGTGTTGAGAGATGCTTATTTTCTGTATTTTGTGTTGTCCTTGTAAAGCTGCGGAATGGCATAATAAAGTATATCTTATCTTATCTGTAGTTACATAATTACAAAGCCAGAGCCATGCTATTAGATACATGTATTCATCTTGCTCCTACCATTGTTGGTGATGCTTTTACCTTGAGATATAACAGCAAAACTGGTAGTTTTCTGAAGAAAAACAACCTGAACTGTATCTTTTTACACACAGCATCAGCGTTATCTCACCAGTTCAGTTTCATATGAACATAAACACCCATGGGCCAATGTGTGTCATCACAACATGACTTCTAACGTAGTGGTCAAGAGCTCCACAGCATAGCTTTAACCCTTGTGTCGTCCTCGGGTCAAATATGACTCGTTTTCAACGTTTATTTTATATCAGAAATATGGGTTTCTTTCAACCAAATTGCCCAAAATAACATGGATGCATGGATGTACGTTGGAGGGAACTCAGACAACATTCTTCGCAGGTAAAATTAATGATTGCTTTCATTGAATTTTGGGTGTTTTTATTCAATTTTCTAGCATTTGAATTTTTTTTTAAATAGTTTAAAAATAGTGTCCTGACTTAACTTTGACATACCAGTCTCTGATCCACTCAACATCCTCTGATCGTGACTATTACTCAAAATAATTGATAATTTCTGCTTTTTTTAACAAAAAAATTAGCTTAACTTTCATATACATTAGGTTTATTGACCATGAATACAAAAAGCGGTGAAATAAGTGACAAAAATGTTCAAAAGCCTCGAAAAAAAGCAAAAAAATCAATTTTGACCCGCAAGGAGAACACGTTCATGGTCGAAGGGAAGAAAACACAAGGGTTAAGCATGTTTGTGTGCTTGTTTATGTATGTGTGTGTGTGTGTGTGTGTGTGTGGGTTTGTGTGCGTGCGTGTGTGTTCCTGCCAGAGAGCGTGATTCTGTTGTGTGTCAGGTAGTTTCAGGTCTGCACTCCCTCCTGCCGTTGGAGGGGCTCAGATCTCCTGCAAACCTACTGACCGATGCACACACACACACACACACACACACACACAAACGCACGCACGCACGCACGCACGCACGCACACACGCACACTCACACATGCACACAGTCCATCAGTCCTGCTGCCTCTCTCTTTCATCCTTTCTTCTCTCACACTCCCCCTTTTCTTTGCCTTTACACTGACTCCTCTCACTCTCCCCTCCCCTTCACTCTAATCTCTCATTTTCTCTTCCCTGCGTTCTTTTTCATCGCTCCCCTTCTTTCTGTCTCTCCCAAGTGCCTGTCCTGTTCCTTTCACTCATTTTGCTTCTCTTTCACCCTAATGCGTCTCGCTTTTTTCTCTCTCCCCCTCTCTTCGCCAACCCCCCCACTACCCCCACTTCTCTCAACCTCTTTCTTTCTCCTTATCAGAGTGGAGGATGAATGGTGAAAGGCGAGGAGGCGAGGCTGAGACTCAAACCCAATGCCTCGTGTGTGGGAACCTTATTGTGGCTGGCGACTCAGACACACAGAGAGAGAGAGAGAGAGAGAGAGAGAGAGAGCTAAGGTATCGCACTTCTCCCCCGTATGGTCGATAGAGCAGACCCTCTCATCTTTCCCCGCCTTGAATGGCAACACTGTACCAGGCAGCCTGGGGAGGGAGGGGGGGGAGGCGGTGTGGTGGAGTGATGCATGACCTGACAAAAACAGAGATGGAAAGGATATTTTCTTGTCTCACATATTTTCAGAAACACAGTTTATTGCTTACATGACTCACCACAAAGTTTCCGACAACATAATGCTGTGCCAGTTGCCCTCGTTGCCATTTACTGTTAAAGAGAGAGACTTTTTTTTTCCATTGCTCTTTAACCTCTGCATGTGTATTAATTTAGTTTTTAACCATTGTCACACACTTTGTCTGCATTGATTAAATATAAACTTGTCAAATATAGTAATTTTCCACTGCTGTTAGCCTCTCTTTAAGTTGAACTAAAATAAACGTAATCCTGCAATAACAGAATAATAGAATAGCAGAAACAAGTAGTGAACACGATATTGATATACTGTACCATCATGTTTTAAGTTAATATTGTAACATTGTTTGTTATTTACACATCCAGCTGTTATGGAGAAACATGACCATGCATTTGGAGTTGAGTTGTGTTGTGTCTGACTGGTGAGTGTAAGTCCAATATTCACTCTCTTTTAGCTCTGTTTTTGTTCTCCACCAACTCGGCTACCTGTCTCTTTAGCTGCTAAATACTTCACTATGTTCACCAGCTAGTCTCTAACTTTGCTGCCTGCTGGTTGCTGCTGAGCAGGTAGAGTACAGTGGCTTTTTAGAGCTTTTGTACTGAAAATTGCTGCCTGCTGCAGCTGAAAACATCGCTATGAGGCCGTGACAGTGAACCAGAACGGAAAGGTTTTGTGCCGGACGGATAAAAAATTAACTAAAACTCACTATTTAGACTGTGAATGTAAATGGACTGCGTTTATATAGCACTTTTCTAGTCTTAAAGTCCAGGCACATTTCACCATTCACATTCATATATTGGCGGCCGAGGCTGCCGTACATGGTGCCACCTGTTCACACCCACAGGCTGGATTATACTTACAATCGTACTGGATACACTACCCTTAAATTCCATCCCGGGCTCCTCCACTTGCTTCCCTTCCTCGTGTCTTAGTCCATCACACCGAAGAAGCATGGGAGAGACGGCAAGTAAATAATCGGAGGAGAGAAGAAAGGAGAAAATGTGTTTTAGAGGGATGAGACATCCTTTCCTCTGACTCGTTAGTCAAACTCGCTGTTTGGGCGGAGTTAGCAACAGCTTTTGAGCTTCACGGCTTCCGTGAAGGCTGGTATCCTCGCTCATAGCTCCTCGGGGCAGGAAGAAGAGCTTTGAGGCAGCCTTCACAAAGGAGGGCCAGAACAACTGTCGGTTTAACCGAGGACCTATCAAATAAGCAACATATAGATATATATAGATAGCTCCTCGACGGTGAAGATCCTCTCGAATTTTTTATTTCTGCCCCAAGGAGCGAGCATCGAGGAGGGATTATCGAGAAGATATAGGCGAGGATACACGAGAGCAGCCTTAGCAGCCTTCCTGGAATCTGTGCAGCTAAAGGAGTTGCTAACTCCGCCCATACAGCTGGAGAATTCATGTGACGCTTCCGAGGAAAGGACGTCTCATCCGGCTAAAACACATTTGCTCGTTGCCTCTCTCCTCCCATGATTTTCTCGCGTCTCTCCCGTGCCTCCTCGTGGGAGGGACTAAGACGCGAGGAAGGGAGGCAAGTGAAGGGCTCAATGAGGCAATTTAAGGGCTATGAGATGCACCGATTTTCACACAGATAGTAGTTACAGTTAATGGCCAAAAGTATATGGACACCTGCATTTTAACCATAGACATTAATGTGCTGCTATAACACTAAGCTAAGCTTCCACTCTTTGTGTTTCAGGCTTCCCACCAGATGTTGGAATCTGGTTACAGGGTTTTAACTCCCATTGAGGCACAACAGCATTAGTGAAGTTACAATAAAGATAAGAGTTCCAGTTCATCCCAAAGTCCCTGGAATGAGTTGAGATCACGATTCTGTGCAGTCCAGTCAACTTCTTCCATATCAAAACTGGAAAACTATTTCTTTACGGAGCTGGCTGTGTTTACGAGAGAATCATCATGTCGAAACAGAAAAATGTCTTCACCAATCCAAAACATCACATTGATATTTCCCTTCACCGAAACAAACTGAATCAGTCAGAACAATGATAAACAGGCCCAGAAGAAAAGGACACAAAAGTATACAGTATGAGTGTCCACACTTTTGTCCACAAAGTGTAGTTGTAGGGGTATTATCTCTAATTCAGAGCACCTCAGAAAAACTCAGACTACAATGGAGCACTTTAGATTCCTTTATCTCTGCCTCAGACTTTGCACAAAGAACAGAACAACTGCTCGACAGACACTGTGGAACGCAATCGACTGAGACTGTTTTCCATCTGAAACTTGGCACAGTCCAGAGAACATAGAGCAGCTTTAGGTCATTAGGGTACTAGTCTTGACAGATGAGTATAAAAGCTTGTTTGCACGACCAAATGAAGTGAATAAACTAAAAAATGCTTAAATTGGCTGCAACATCCAACACAATCTCTCAGTCAGCAATCAGTTTGTTATTTCAGATCAACAATAATCTGACCGGTTTTATTGGGTGTGTAGACAGACAGGCAGACGGCGGAGCGACGGGGGATGTTTTCCATGTACACTCACCTGTCTGCTCATATTAAATTCTGCAGTGTGCAAGTTTCGTTTGCAGAGCCTGGTTCACATGGTCAAGCTGTGCAAACTCTTCCCCCCTCCTCCAGTACAAACCCTCTCCTCCCTCGTAGCATCAATTATTCAGGGGGAAGTCAATTAGGATTGAATTATTCATCTTCCAAGTGTCAATATTTGGTAAACAATCTCATGCAGCTTTTTACAATCCCCAGAAGTGTCCCACTCTGTGCTTGGGAGTCTTTGTGTTGGTTGAACGACTCAAAACTTGCTCACAATGGCTAATGCCCCATAATGAGCACACACATTCGCACTGTTGTTAAAGGTACTTAATTTTAGAGTTTTAATTGTGCTAAAATGGGGGAGGGATCCTTCCTAGTGGTGCATTCACATGCTGAACTCAAGGTCTGACAAGGTTATTCAGCTCACCCGTCAGATGTGTGCTCTCATTGGATGATCAGGGCTGTCTGTTTTTTGCTTCTGGTTGACAAAGTAGTTCATTCCTTCCTCGCTACAATAGGCTCGTTGGAGATGAGCCAGGCCTGCGCAGAATCGATCACCAGCGATCGCCACCTAATGCATGCCGCTTAGATTTGTGTCCGACTTGATCCCGACTTGCTCCGACGCAGTGGTGTAGTCTGGTTTTTTGTAGTCTTGCTTTGCCAGACCATCCTCCACAGCGCTGCATAGGAGGGTCTGGATGGAAGAAAAACCTGCTCTGGTTTATTGGCATTTCTTTAAACCAATCACAGTCCTCATGGGCAGCGCTCCGCATGGAGCCGCTGCAAAATAGCCTCTGGAAGGAAGTTGTTTTGGTGGAACATGTGTACATTCAAAAGTAGTTTTAGTCGTGCAACAGAAAACTCAGACAGATAGTCTAGCTAGCTGTCTGGATTTACCCTGCAGAGATCTGAGGAGCAGTTAACCATAGTCCTCACAAATCCACCGGAGTTAAGCCTTGTTGTTAAAATTCCAACACAAAGAAAGAGGAAGGTAACGGATATCGGCGAAAAAACATGCATCCGGCAGAATTTCTTGGGCACAGGAGCAATCCCAACATCGAGGATATAGAATAATTGTTTTGGTAGTGAGCATAACGTGATTTTTCCCTCCCAGCTTCATGCTCGCCCATCCTAGATCGACGTGTCCCAGAGCAACAACCCCATACGCTTTTTGTAATGTTCCTACATATATAGAATAACCCTTACAATTTCTGTAGTTTCAGTAACGGTTAACGTCTGTTGCAGTCACTCGAAGCGGCGGTAGCTTCAGGGGCAGGCTTACGAAAAACACTGAAAGACTTCAGTTTAAATTCATTTTAGTTGTATATCTCCTATAGTCTACAGCGATTCACATTAGCTAATTTCAAATTTGCGTAGAGAATGACCGCCAAGCAACTGTGATGTTGTTCCTAGAGACTCGCAACACAGAAGTGTGAATTTATGAACAAAAGTGGGAAAGTTCTGTCACAAAACATTCATCGTTACGCATCCTCACACTTTTGTAAGTGGGTATACGCAAATCTGTCACCTTTCCAAGTCGGTATACAATGTATACCTGCGTTTCACGTAGACTACACCACTGCTTTGACGTCATGCACACGTGGGCAGCGATAACCTCACAAGATCAATGCGGCCACAAGTTTTAGAGCCAGGCACCGCAGTTGCTTTCCACCGACTGCAAGACCCAGGGCATGATGGGAAACGCCTGGCTCTCAGCTGCTCTAACAGCTGAATGGTTCAGAATTGACTCAACAATGTGACGTTTTATAGAAGCTTTTCACTGTTGTTGAAATGGAGAGATTTAGATTGATATTTGTCTGATTTGAGGGTTTATTCTATTAACAGAACACGTTTTGTGGAAACGATACAGATTGCCTGTAGAGCAGGGATCTTCAACAGGGGGTCCGGGGCCCCTAGGGGGTCCTCGCACTCACTGCAGGGGGGCCTCCAAATTATTTTATTAGTTTTTTTCAACAATTAAAAAGTCTTAACGTGAATATATTATTAACAAATATAAATCCCCACTGATAATAGGCATACTGGCCTATAGATAAGGTAGTCACTAAGGCCATCCAGAGACACAGTGAATCGTCACATGTATGTTTTAACATTAAAACATTAATTATAAAATCATGCCAACAATTACGTATTAGGCTATTTTAATAGCTTAGTATTCTATGTAAAAAAAGTTATGTATAAAGGCTTTAGGCTGCCCTACACATTATTGTAGGCCCAGTTTAATATGCAACTCAATGTATACAATATATGTAGTAGGGGGTCCCTGCTCCGTCTCTGACCCCTGCTGTAGAGCATTTTAACAGGCTGCGCTGTCATAATAAAAACAATTGGAGACTGCGTCCAAGCTGATATATGGGTCTGATAACATTTTCGTAAATCAGAATCAGAACAGGATCTGAGTGTTTCTGTGACTTCATGTACAGACTGAAGGCGGTTTCAAAACGGCTGGAATCTTTCTGACTTGACCGCAGCTTTTTGTCAGCGCCCCCTGCTGCTGCCGCTTGTTTCATTTACAGGCGACGCACAGCTCATCCGAATAATGTTTTGGTTAGAAACATGGTGTGCTTCATGTTCAATCAGAACTACTTGTATGCAGGACATCTGTCCTACTAACCAATCTAACACAGAAATACAATGAGGGAATGTATATCTCCGCCATGGAAATTAGACAGGATAAAATATTGTATTATGAACAAAATCAATAAATGTGGATGTGTGTTCTGGCAGGCGAGTGTCACCTGAACATTTAACCTTGAAAATTGAAAGAATCCCGCAAAATTTTACAAAAGCTAAAATATGGCTGCATGCTTTGGGAAAAAGACACTAAAGGCCCTATTTTGCGCCAGGCTTTGCGCTGCGCCGCGTGCAAGATAGGGCCCTAAGTTAGTGTAAGATGTAGTTTTGTGGCTTAAACTTGCAAAAACACTTGTATGGTCCTTTACTTATCTGTCACACCAAATGCTTGCTGTTAGGAGGGAACTGACCTATTCCATCTGTAAAGTGTCCTGAGATAACTTCTGTTATGATTTGGCACTATAAATAAAATGTAATTGAATTGAAGTGATAGCTCTTTCACCAAGATACTCGGAATATACTTATTACATTAGGTTTTGGTTGGAAAAATGGGGTGAAAGAATAGCGACAGGCTTCTTTGTGTGGCTGGATAATTACAGTCCGGATGAGCCTTCGGGCCATGCTTCAGTCTAGTGCTTTATGATGTATTAATTATGAAATGTTCCTTGAAAAGAAGGGATCAGTCATTCTCCGCTCTCTAATATGCTTTATTTAATTTATTGTGGCAAAGAAAACTTTTGAGCCTAAATATTGTGTTCATCAATCCATCCTTGAATTGCTGACTTTTGTTTGGCTCCTGTAAAGACATTATTGATGTGTGTTGAACCTAACTTCATTGTTCAGAAATTTGCGTGGATGGATATCAAATGGTGGAACACTTGTGGTAAACCATCTCTCCTTGAGATTTAAGTGTTTGTTATGCACTTACCCTTTACTTTGAATTGAAGCTATACTGTAATTGTTGCACATATAAAAACTCAATGTAACACCTTGTATCCATAATGACACTTGATTTTCTTTGATGAGGTTTTGAGGGTCATTTTCATTTCATTTTCTTTGCAGGGGAATGGCAGCAGGCATCAAACGTTTTACAGCCCTTTCTCCTCCCAATGCCAGACATTTTCTGCATAATTATATTAGAATAACTTGCGCTGTCAAATAACTTTCTTGGGAAATTTGATATGTCTGACAACTGACTGACAATACGGCAAGAACAGCCAATGCTGGCCAGAAGGCCCTGCCTCTCTAATGAATATGAACTGTAATGCCACAAGACCAAAGACTGAAGGCACACTGACATTCACATCAAGTTTCTACAGGGTGGACATCTTAGTCTTCAGCTTCTGGGATGCAGTGTCAGCAGAAACAATGACTTGCACATGGCTGTAAAGATTGTTTATGGCCTTATGGTTTCCACGATTTACTTGGATACCCTTAGACCATTTTGTGGTTTTCATGCATGAATTTGTAATGAAATGTTCCAATTGTACTGCAAACACAAGTGGAAGAAATATGCGATACCAAACCCCAGTACAGTCGGAGGGTGCCAGGGCATCCCTGCTCGATGGTGTTTTTTGCCCCCAACGGCTCCTTCCAGGGAGCGTTGCGACCGCTGCCTCCAAGGCACCTAACCCTAACCCTAACCCTAACCCTAAACAGTGCCTAATCCTAGTGCCTTCCAGGCAGCGCTGCCTGGAAGGAGCCGTTGTGGGCAAAAAACACAGATAACCGGCATCCCTCCCCTGAGTTTTAGGTGCAAGTCCTTTGACACACATCACTCCAATGGTTACAATGCCTTGAGGAGTGAAATGATCAGGTCCCATAGAAAATGAATGGGTGAACTTTGCTTTGCATTGCCCTGTATTCAGTGGCCTACACACATTCTGGAATGTTGCCAAACAAATCAAAATCGTACTTTTGACAAGGTTACGTTCATAGATATAAAACAATAGATGTGACATGTAATTCTGACTTGCCACTCCAGGATGGAACCATATGGCAGCCATCTTACCTGGGTTAAGTTTTAGAATTGCTTCAATTGGAACCTATGGTAAAAGCTGCTCATTATGTCTTTATAATCTCTGTATTTTGCTACCAATACATCTATACTGTTTTGTATTCAAAGTAATGAGGGTAAGATAACTGTGCCTCTTTAAAATGAACCAAAAAACTAAGATTTTGGTAAAATTTTGATTATCATTGCTCCAACAGAACAAATAATGCATTCACTCATGAAGATAAACTCATATCATTTATATTGTAGATAATAATTTTATTTTTTCTCTTTTGCCTGAATTTATCACTTCTTTTATATTCTGGATGGCTAATATACACTAAGCAATATATTTTATCATAAATATATTCAGTATTAACGTCATAGGCAGGTAATTACAACCACACAAGAAAAAATGTACGTAATATTTTAATATATTTATTAATGTCTTAAATTGTATATAACTAACTTATAAGACCAGATTAATTTCCCATAAAGCCTGTCAGTTCCTGTCAACCGGCAGGGGCTTTGTTTTGATGAGAAGTTGAGCCTTCTAACTAAAGTTTTGTTAGGAAAGGCTAATGCCTTCAGCACTTACTCAATTATCTGTCATTCTCGTCGCAAGATTGCATTATGGATATTAAATATACGTTACGGTGATAATGTGGAGAAATTTGAGCATAGCTGACAAAACAATGTTTGCTGGTCATAAATTCTGTTTTGCTAACAAATCAATGTCGTTGAGAGCTAGGAGTTACTTTGACTTAAGTTAGAATGCAGCTGGTCCGTTGGTAGCTAACAGTATAGTTACGTAGTTCACTGACCTTTTTGCCATTATAGTTGACCTATATGTAAAAAATAAATGTCTCATCTACTCTATGCTGACGTGTGAGAAGTGATGCCAGCCTCCCTAGTCACTTTTAATTTTTTTTATTTTAAAGATTATTTTCTGGGCATTTTTAGGCCTCTTTTGGCAGGACAGCCTAAGAAATGAAAGGGGAGAGAGACGGGGAATGACATGCAGCAAAAGGCTGCAGGTCGGAGTCGAACAAAAGGGCACATCCAAACTCATACTCAAGCTGGCGCCTGTATCATGTCACCCTCTTTGAATGTTATCAGCCAATTGAATGGGCGTTACCAGTTGTTATTACTACCATATATATAAGGCAATAGGGCCCTAATCTTCCTCCTAGTTGGTTTACTGGGCCGTTATCATCCATTGGTAAGCTGGATCACCCATCCGCGTCAATATTCAAAACGCAGAGCAACTGCTTGTCCGCGGTGCTGGAAGATGACGTAGTATGAGGAGTGACAGTGGTAGGGAGAAGTATTAAACAGTGGATACTCTGCTTTTAAGTTTGTGTCCCAAGTAAAACCAAACGTCAACGTTGACTTTTTTACTTACCTAGGCCTAAGTTAACTCCCTGACTTACCTTAATGAGCGCCACATACGTATGTATTTTAACCCAAACCACAATCATTTACTAAACCTTAGTCCCTCTCACTCAAATCCAATTAATATGTCTCTGTTTTACTTCATTAGCACTATTTCTGTTCTGTTTCTTCTGTTCTTGTAGGCATTAATGCTGTTTGGTATTTCCTCCAGCATTTAACATTCTGCAGAGGCAGTCCTCTCCCACTCGCTGCAGCTCTCTCTCACTTCTATTTATGTCTATAATGAAAGCCTATAATCATATTCTACACACCCACGTACTGTCTGAGGCTTTAAGATTATATGTCTCGTGGAGTAAGAACAACAGAATCATCATATTAATGGTAGTGGCGGAAGATCCTCATCATTGTTGCAGTAATGTTTATAATCCACTCTGTCTATCAGACTTGCCAATTATTTCCTAGATTGACTGTTGTAGGAGTGGAATAAATGAGATGCAACACGATACCTAAATGAAAAATATCAGTGTAAAATATATTTTAACAAAAATTTTTTTTTTCTATCATTTAGCTTAAATGGGCCATTAGTTCATCATCAAATATGACTCATATTACCAGCAGGTTTGGAATAGCTCCAAAATGCAAAAATCTGTCATTGTTGCATGGAGAATTTTCAGGTAACACTCTCTCTCTGCAGGTTTCCATAAAAATTCTGCCAAAATATTTAATGCTTTTTCAGCAAAGGTTTTGCAAAATCTGCAAAATAACATGTGTATTACATGTAATGTGTGTTTCCATCCACTGCTGTTCTGTGACCATTAGTTAGTTCATCTATAAACAGCTGGTGGCGCTAATTCTCCAATTCCATTACTCGAATAAGAGGGCGCAACGAGGTGACTTAATGTAATTAAACGAGCGCTGACAAAACAATTTGGAAACCGTGATGATTCATAATTGAAGCTGTGTATTGATGTGACGAAGTTGCAGTGTCCTCATTGTGCACACAGATCTGATGTTTTCGCCTGACGATATTTTTGATCTCGTCAGTGGAGACTCACTTGACGTTTAAGTCACATGCTTCATGTAAGTCATATTTCATTTTTTACTGCAACATACAGTACATGAAAGAAACATATAATTCCCACAATTTGCCACCGTAGCTAACAGACAAAGGAATAGGCTGAATCCCCAAAGAATCACCCAGAAATCCAAATTAAATACTTGAGTGCAATCCTAGTTAGTAACTTTGCTTTTATTGATGCACTAACTTTTCCACATTAGCAAAGGGTAAAAAACGCCTTTGTCTTTTCTTTGGAATTACCTGTATTTCCTAATTCCAATTCACCTTTCACTGTTTTGAGCAACTGGAGTAACTGGTATCTGATATGGTTACCAGCAGAAAAAAAGCAATCAAAGGTTGTTATTTTATATTTTTGTATTGTCGATTATTGTCAACATATCCCATGAAAACAACTTCCCAACTCTGTCCATGGCTGTCAGCCTCAGAGCTTCCATTCATATTACACAGTCATCTTCAGTGGCTGCAGTTTGCCAAATTGGGATTTTGTCAAAATAAACCACAGAGTGTGTGTGTGTGTGTGTGTGTGTGTGTGTGTGTGTGTGTGTGTGTGTGTGTGTGTGTGTGTGTGTGTGTGTGTGTGTGTGTGTGTGTGTGTGTACGTGTTCTGACAATGGAGCTCTGTGGCACAGTTAAATAAGATATATCAGGCTATGGAAGTAAAAGAATATTACCAGACTTGTCCTTTAATTACTTTATGTATGCACATTTTCCTACGTGGGAACTTTTTTGAGACACCAGTTACAATTGGTCAAATAGCAAAAGGTTGGTAGAGATGTCTGTTATGTCTGTTTTGCAAATTAGAATAATATCAATTATTACATTTAAAGGTCACATATGCTTTTTGGTGTTTTCTGTCATATCTACAATGTAATAATGTTGGATTGTCATGTTAAATGTGAGCTTCAAATAATGAGACTTATTTTAGACAAGTCTTATTTTATTTTAGTGAGCTAAAACATTCAGATTTCCAACTATTCTGAACACTCTGGTTTCAACAGTTTTTTCTACTCTTGGCTAAGTCTTATGCAACTCGAAGCAGGCCTTCTGTGATTGGTTATCTGCTCCAAGTAGGCAGCACTGGCGTGTATTTTTAAGCCACTGCAGTGTTAACATTTTCCCATGCCATCTAATGGCAGTAAACAATATCATCTTGACTGCCAGTGTCGTTAAATTCTCCCACATTCCGGGTCACATTACTCCTAAACATTTTCTGTTAGTAGTATTTGGTTTAAAAGCCTTATTTATATTTGACTGTAGAAATTGCTGCTATATTCTATTAGTGTCCACTGCTAACCAAAGCAGGGCTGCCAACTTTCAAGCATTGGCCATGACAAACACACATTTGATTGGTTTCACGCGCTCACACGCCACACCCCCGATTTCTCACGCTGAAGTGTCAACCCGGTCGTTCAAATGCCTGAAAGATGAGTTTATCTATAGCATACCTGCCAACACTCCCGTTTTTCCCAGGTTTCTTCTGTTTTTTAGCCCTATCTCCCGGACCCCTCACTGTTTGTTATTTCTCCCGGGAAACTCCCGTAATATGCACGGCCCAAACTCCTTTATAAATAATCAAACCAACATGTTTGTCTAATGTTGACCAGTTGCCAGATCTTGTATGAAACGCATCTTTTTCACACAATCCACACACCATAACAAATTTTCAACCCGTTTGCCACCTCAACCTGGCAACCTATAACCCAGTTGCGCAGGTGATCTCTGTGCAAGCTTCACGGAAAGTTCAGACCCGAAAGCGAGCCGATAAAGATGGCAGGTGAAGGCGGTGTTCCTGCAAAGAAATTGAAATATAGCTGTAAATTTCAACATCTTGGGCGCAACAATTTACATGCATCTTACCTAGTCATATCGACATCCTCATCTCATTGATTTTAATGTAGCGCACGGTGGGGGAAATGACATTACCCAGCACATTAAAACACAGCGGTACCATCGCGCAGAAGAGGCACATAAGGGCATTTCATCCTTCATCACGAAAGGACAGACAGAGGCAGAAAACTTGATGCAAACTGAACTCACTTAACAAACTTTACATAACGTTTGCTTATTTGTTTTGTGTGATTTGTTATATTAAAAGCATTTAAAGAGCTTTGTGAACATAGGCAATCATTTGGGTCAAATCAAATACAGGTCCCTGTACTGCTGGGACATGTCCGGTTGTGTTTTTTTGGGGTTTTTTTTTTACATTAAAGCATGTAAACATGTTCTAGTACAAACACAAAATGCAAGTATAATCCTGAAAATGCTATATAATAGTTGCCCTTTAATGAAAACGCCCAAAAAACTAAACAAACAAAACAGGATAAGTGAACTTTCCACCATTTGCAAAACACTATTTCCCTTTGGCACCTTTTTTAACATTAAATTATCACAGCTAGACATATGAACATGCTGGGCACACTTTGTGGACATCATTCACATCTCTATATCAGCATTCTTAGGATTTAAACAGATACTTCTTTCTCTGGCACCAAACACTGCACAGTGCAGCTGAGGCTTAATAGCATTGTGTATGTACTCTGTGTGTATATTTACCTAGGTGCACTTGTGGATGTGTGTCATTTCCGAGCAGCTCTCTTCAGTGTCCCAACCCCAAAACTAAATAAACAGCCCGACACTTTGCCGGCCTCTCTGTCTCCGTGAATAGCTTCTCTGTGTTCTTTCTTGCTGTGGGGTCTGCCGACTGTGGCGAGCCAGGTTATGCTGTCATGGCATCCCTAATCACTGCAGGAATGAGTAGTCTGTCCACTTAGATTTGAAACCACTGTTGGATTAACTGTGGCCAAATAGAGCTCAGCACTGACCGCCCACTTTTTTAACAGCTTTTGAACACCAAGTCAGAAGAACGACTTCTGATTTTGGAAACTTGGACCATCGGAGGAGCACATGTGCAAGTAGATGTGATTTGGGGCCAGTAACTTAATAAAAGGAGACATGTAGACCAGACAAGCTGGGGTTTCGAACCGCCAACCCTAAGTCTAATGGATGACCTGATCTGCCGACGGAGCCAATCCAGTGACTTATTTTTTTGAGGCCTACGAGCTTTTGATAAGGTGGCAAGCACAAATTACTCATTTTTCTCCAGGAAGGAAAAAAATAACTTAAAAGTCTTTGTGTGTGTGTGTGTGTGTGTGTGTGTGTGTGTGTGTGTGTGTGTGTGTGTGTGTGTGTGTGTGTGTGTGTGTGTGTGTGTACAACAGAGGGGGAGTAAAGAAGAACATGAGATAGTTAGTTTGCCCAAATCCCAGTCCCATGCAAGTATACCATTCTTCCCCCGCTATCATACTACACTGTAATCTAACAACGGAAAAGTTCCTTCTCTGTCCCACAGTCAGTTTTTTCTTTCTGCCTTCCTCACACACACACACACACACACTGAAACATACGCTCACTCTTGGGGCCAATTAGTCAAGTTGAAACGTCTTCATTTTTCATTTGAGTGTTCAATGATCAGTATAATTGGAATTAATAAGCCAATTTCATTTGGCGTTTTTGGCACTTGTTTTGAGCACCCTCACAGTTGGTTACGGGGGAGGAAACCACAAAACAAGGGTCTCATTAACTGGGTCAATTACAGTCGAAACACATCACCTTATTAATCTTCCACTGCCTGGCATAATAAAGATGCTTTGGTATGCTTATCAGGCTGTTTATGCTGTATAGTATTTGCCGCTGCATCCCAGACCATATGCTCACTGTACATCTTGCAGAGCTGAGCTGAGACCAATTTGTGCCTTAAACCTTAAAGGGGCCGTACTCAATTTTCAGAACATTACTGTAATATAGCAGTTAACAGCTATTTGCTATGTAAAGATATAGAGGAGTAATGAAGTCCTGAGCAGAGAATGATGTCACAACAGTCATTGGTGGGCGTTTTTTACAGGATTGCTGCAGCTACAGACGATGGATGTTTTTCTCTCCTTTTTCCAAGAGTGTATGGCTGCAGCCTGGAGACCTCCTGTCTCATGCTCCTCCCGTCTCATGCTCCTCCCGTCTCATGCCTACCGCCTCATGCCTACCGCCTCATGCCTGGGCGTGTCCAACGGTAAATTCAGATGTTCAGAATAAGACAGTAAATTCAGATGTTCAGAATATCGTGAATTATTTTCTAAATGAAGTCACGGTTAATAGTGAGCATGATGCAAATAACTGAACCACGTGTAAATTCTTAAATTAACGATAGCCGTACATAGCCTATAGTTAGCAGATTTGTGGATGTTAATGTTGTCTCCCTGATGTTAACGTTTGTTGTTTATGTGATGAAACCTGCGATGACTTTCCTTTTTTTTTCATTAATGCTTTATTTGCAAGTTCATAACAGTAAAAAAAAAGGACAACCGTAACGTAAAAACGTATGCCAAATGCAAAAAATATAGCTCAACAATGAAGCCACCCACATAATACTAAAATGAATACTCTTTTACAATTATAACATATGAGATCACAGAAGAGTAGGCTACAACAAAAAGGTTTTCATGCCTCCTATTAGAAGGGGATCTGATATCTAAAATTGTGATAAGAGGAGGTTAACCAATATTTTATTATAGGCTAAATCTTTTTAATCTTCTATAATTTCGAAAGCTGCATTCATGGATTTGAAATTTGACAACAAAAATTAGGATTAATATAAAATACTGGTTAACCTCCTCCTTTCTGAAATCATAAAACATTTAAAACTGCATCAGCGTTTCACATTGATGTTTGTTTAAGCCATATTACATGAGAGGGTTTAACCCTTGTGTGGTCCTTCGGGTCCCAGTGACCCGAAGGACCACACAAGGATTATGTACTTCCCTTTACTTTGTTGAGAATTGCTCTCTAAACCCTGTTTGTGTAAAATAAGTAAGTAAAGTTTATTTCTAGAACACATTTAAACACAGTTTAAGCTGACCAAAATGCTGTACAAACAAAGACTAAGGTGCTGTATTAACCCTTGTTTGGAGAGCAATTCTCAACAAAGTAAAGGGAAGTACATAATCCTTGTGTTGTCCTTCGGGTCACTGGGACCCGAAGGACAACACAAGGGTTAATTTCGAGGTCCGAAAGGCGCATCACTGAAGTGTAGGCCTAGGCCTCCTCAAGTGTAATATTGTGATTATACAACAACAGTTACCAACAAATAAGTGATAATCAATCTGTACTCATATTGTGGAGCAATTCGCTCTTGAAATACAAAAAAAAAAAACAGACAGGATTGCTAGTCCCTCCCTGTTTAGTCAGCCAGACAATTTGAGCTATAGCTTTGTAGAGACCGTGGGATTTATCAAACTGAATAAATCATATAAACATAAAACTGCTTTGCTAGCTCCATCGTGTTATAACTAAGACATCTGCTGAAAAAAATAATCGTATTCATTAGCTGATTACTGTTTAGTTCAAAAACATCCAAAACACCAAAGTACGAAAACATAGCGGACCAGACGCGAGCTTTTATTTTGAAAAGCCGAAGCTCTGGGACAGCACCGGCCGGTGCCCATAAGTTATTTATTACTGTCAAGGTGTAAAGACCAGTTAAAAAAAAAAAATATATATATATATATATATATATATATATATATATATATATATATATATATAAAAAAAGTGTATATAAGAAATGGTTACTAACCCTACCTTCAAGGGGATGATAGAAGTAGTATTTGGAATTTTAGTTGCACTTCAACTCTATGAAAATACCTCGTTGTCATGGGAAGTGGCTTGTTTGTGTTGGTGAAGGTAACTCTTATGAGATGTGAAGCTGTGGATATGAAGGGATGTTTCACTGAGAAGGTGTTTGTCGTTTCCACTCTGGGAGTTGGCTTCCCTCTCTCTTTCATCTTCTACCTTCCCACACTCCTGTGGATGAACAAGAATGTCTCCTCACACACACACACACACACTAGACTCAGCACATATCCTCTCCCACTCGCCCTCCTTTATGCACACATACAAAGGCCTGCACACATGCACTCACAAACAAACTGTTCCCATCTCACTGTAATATGAACCGACATGTTCACACTGCTTCTCATTTGGATGTCACTGCACTCCCTGGCCTCCTTTGCTATATTCAAAAAACTCCACTTCTATCATTGTCAAAGCTACAAGCAGATGGCGGCGAATCTGCTTTGGCTCTCGCTGAGGTCATGTGAAAGCTGCTTATTTCTCTCCATTTATTTTGGAGACAATACTTCAGAAACCCTATCTATGCACAGAGAGGCTGTCTCTTATCTACAGTTCGACACGTCTTTGTGAGGGTGCAAGATTCGTTGATGCTTCGCACCATATTTCTTCACTCGCTCAGGGGTGGTATTTTTGTGTGAATGTGTGCTCTCAAACACATTATAAATAACCCTGTTTTTGCAGCAAGTGGAGGACTTGCCCATCTGTTGCAGTGATCTCATGGATGGCTACATAGCTCTCCAAGGTTGGAACTCAAGTAAACTCATGAAATATTTAAAGCATTCACTATAGCATAGTGGCTTCACCATATGTTACATATAGTGTGGATGAAGCTGAATTGGGTGTCGAGCATGTTTGAATTGTCACCATGGGGTTGTAACTGGCATGGTTTACCTTGCTAAAGTAGTTTTAACGTCAGACCCAAAATGCCTTTATTAATACTAATGCGGTTCAAATCAGGGGCGGGGCTAGAAGGGGGGCACGGGGTGGCACCGGCCCCCGCTGAAATATAATCACCCCCCCCTTCCCCATCCATTGCTGTCAATCTGACAACTGTGATTTCCATTGGATCAGAGTACTGTCACTTGGATGCCTGTTCTGCCAGTTCACATGGTCACACCACATTACCAATGTTTCCATGACGACTATCCAATATTCTGATACCATGGAACCAGCACTGGAATTGTTTTTCTTTTTTCAAAGTGGCAGACTGAGTTTATATAAAATGTGTATTGTATTCTGATATACAATTTGTTTGAAAACAAGTGGAATTAAAAAGGAATGTGATATTTTATATGATGTGATATTGTATGTGATGTTATATTTAGAAGAATTGCATTGTGTTGTTTTATCCTATCCAATATTTCCTATATTTCTTAGCAGTTTTTCTATGCTGTAACCTGTGCCACCCCACTTAAAAAAATCCTGAAATCACTCCTGGTTAAAATCAATGACATTTAAGAAGAAGAAGAAGAGGAAGAAGAAGAGATAATTAAATTTTGACACTCTGTTGATGTATTAGATATTACACACAGGCCCAAAATACACACATGCCTTCTACATGCACTAATGGAGAGATGTCAGAGTGAGGGGGTTGCCCATTAAATGTGCCCCGAGCAGTTGGGGGTTCAGCCCAGGAAGTGAATTGGCACCTCTCCAGCTACCAGTCCACAATCCGTACTTGGGTCGTACGGGAACTTGAACCAGTGACTCTTCGGTTCCCAAGCCATGTGAACTATCCACACACAGTTCCGTTGTTCATGGACTCACTGTGCACAATGCTGAGCGTGAACAGGGGAACGTTGGAATGGATATTTGGTGTCATTTTAAGCAAACAGCAAACACTGATGTATGAAACCATTAGACTAATTTACTTATTAATCCAAAGTGCCAGAACATTTCGTCCCTCTCTCACCCCTGCTTATACATGCAGTTTGGGATTATTTCCTTTCCTTCAGTCAGGGACAGTGTACTGTAGGCTGCCCTGTACAGCTGGGTGAATATGATTGGACATTACCATAGGTGGAAAGAGGACAAGAATAATCTACTTAAATACAAGTAAAATTAACGGTAATTTACCGGACTTAGCAAGTGAGTAACCAGGCATACACGTTTATTCAAGAATGCATGGCCATCTTGGCTTATACATCTCCCAAAAAAGGCACCGACTTGCAGCTGAAGCCACCACAAGCCAAAGCTGCCAAGATCCAGCGGTGGAAGAAAAATTCAGATCCTTTATTTAAAGCTATAGTGCGTAGTTTCTGTCTCCCCCATGAGGAATTCTAAGTAATGACAACAACACTGTCGGCGCGTTCACATGATACAAACAAACTGACACATGGAAAATGTACTTAAAGTATTAAAAGTAAAAGTACTCAATTTCTGAAAAATCCTCCCATTGTAGAAAGAGTAAAGGATCCAAACAGTTGTGTGTTTAATGGTCTAATCATTTCAGCTGGACTAGTAGGCCGTTATATTGTTGGCTAGTTTACTTTAGAATACACCCTGCTACACTCTGTAGTGCCCTGCAGTGCCCTGCTATGTTCTGCTGTGCCCTGCTACGTCCTGTAATGCCCTGCTATGCCAAGAACTACTACAACTACTATTTCGAGTCACTGTTCCATTATCTTTATTGTGACTATTATTACCACTGTTCATCACCCCAACAACCGGCACCGTCAGACACCGCCTACCAAGAGCCTGGGTCTGTCCCAGGTTTCTTCCTAAAAGGAAGTTTTTCCTCGCCACTGAATGCTTGCTCTTGGGGGAATTGCTGGAATTGTTGGGTCTGTGTAAATTATAGAGTGGTCTAGACCTACTCTATCTGTAAAGTGTCCTGAGATAACTCCTGTTATGATTTGATACTGTACATAAAATTGAATTGAATTGAAAACATGGTATTTTATAAACTACTATGTGTTTTGTGTTCAAAACTCTTAATTAATTAATTAAAGTAACTGTAATAGATGAATGTAGTGGAGTTAAAAGGACAATATTTCTCTCTGAAATGTAGCGGAGTAGAAGTAGAAAGTGACATGAAAAGAAAAGAATCAAGTAAAGTACAAGTACCTCAACATTTGTACTTAAGTACAGTACTTGAGTAAATGTACTTACATACTTACATTCCACCACTGCCAAGAACATGCTGTATGGAAGACAGAGCTCTGCAGCTAGCACAAATCAAAGGAAAAGGGGTAGACGTGCAGAGGACATGGCGAAGGAAACCATCATGTCGAGCCCTCCGCTACCAGCCGCAGGGATTCTGTGAGTGTGGGAGGCTGCGTCGCCACTGGCCGGGACCATGTCTCACTTCTCCCACTCATGCTCTGATCGGCGGCTGAACAGCCCCCCCAGCTCTCCAGGATCGCTCCTTCTCTCACACAAATATGCAGGGTGCGATTTGAGAGTTTTTTGATCATGCACAACAACAAGAAAACAAGCAAGAATGAAATCCCCCCTTCCAATACCATGGCTATAAAGCCACACGGCCAGCCACGCCAAAACACTGATTTATGAACTTCAATATCCAATGGAAAATAATCTCAAAATGAAATGTGGTGTCAACATAAAAACTAAATAAAACAACATATTTTCAACCAGAAATGCTCATTTGTTCCTCGGGAGTGGTATAACCCCAATCTTTTTCCTAAATTTAACTTGTCGTTTTGGTGCCTAAACTTAACTGTCATCGCCACATGACAGTTAACTTTTACTGTCTAAACTTAACTGTCATCGCCACATGACAGTTAACTTTTACTGTTTAAACTCCACCACCACGGCCACTGATAGGAGCGTCATCTTGCGGTGCCTGTAGCCAGCACACAGTCACCTGTTGGCGGCTAAACAACTGCCGCTGGTAGCCGGAGTCCAGGAGCTCTGTAGCGGCTAAATACAACCAGCAACTGCTGCTAGGGTGTTATCGTTGTATGGCACTATGTGTTCACGTTACAGCACTTTTTCTTTGCCTAGATTGCGGAGCAGAAGTTCAGCTAGTTAAGTGAAGCTCTTACTGTGTGTAATTTCCAAAGGCTTTAAATAGAACAAAGATCCAGTAGGCATTGGGAAATGAAGAGTGAGAGACGTTCAAATGGGAACCTATCTGCATGCATGTAATATTTCTCTGGGGTACGCCTCTGCTTCCTGAACCATATGGATTCAGTTCCAGATTGTACAATGAATCTCTTCCTTCCCACAGACCTTTGTTCCGACGAGGGACTCGCTTTCAGTCAAAGACCAAGTGTGTTGGGTTTTGAATACACCGTGTTATGCATAAGATACGCTCCTTCCTATTTGTGCTGCTGTCACTCCAGTCTGACTATGATTTGTAATTCTTTTGGAGCCCAATAACATAGGTGGCTTTCTTTTTTTCCCCAGCGATTTCTACCCACAAGGGTTTCCCAAGTGATGAGTTGAACTTGATCATGCACAGTTTGCTGCTAGAATGTGAATGCATTAGCTTCCACGAAGCGCTACCTGTGCGATTCAGAGAAGAAAATCGCCGGGGGAGTTGATGAGAGTCGACGGTTGGAAAGCTGTCTCGACATCTCGGATGAAACTGGATTTGTTTTGGTTTTTTTACACCTGCTTCTTCGACACTGACAGACCATGATAAATAAACAAAGTTTTACTCAGCGTGATGTATCTCTCTCTCTCTCTTCTCTCTCTCTCTCTCTCTCCCGATTCCTCTCGGCTGTCTGAGTTCTAGTTCTTGTAGTGAATGAAGTAGGACAGAGCATGACAGAAATACAGTCAAAGCAGATGGCTTTATGTCTCAATCCTTTGCCCAATATTTCATCCCAGCAGCGAATTCCTCCGGCGCTGCTGAGAAGACTGCAGATACGAGATGTCATTATTTCCAACTATTTCCGAGCTACATCAACGATGCCTTCATTACCTCACTAGACAGTGCCAAACATGTATCACCAGCTATCAGTCAGTCATATATTAAACTACTCCAGTTATACAATTAAGTGGGACTAAATCTGTCACCGTTATCGCTAACGCTAAATCAACTCATTGTTATTTTGCAATTTGAGGCATGTGGCCTGGTTAAAAGTGACTGTTGATACTTCACATCATGCTGCAGGAATGATACACTCTCCGATGGAGTTTGCACTAGGACGTTGTCTAACTGTGGGGAAACCCACCCTTCCTCACTCAATCCTGTCAAACTCATGACTCCATGGCAGCGCTCATCCTGAGCCCTTTGACAGCATGCCCGCACGACCAAAGCACACTGGTCATAAATATAAATGACGGCATTAATAAGTGATGACCTCTTATTCAAAATCCCTCATTATGCATGCAAATGGGTTTAAAGGGGGGAACACGGGCAAAGTGTGGTCTAATGTGTGAAGTGTAATTGTTACAAGGGTGCTGACCTGAGATCATTAATATTCATTCGCTACATTGTTTCAGTCTGTTCCCCGTTGCAGCCGATGACCTCAGATATGAATGGGTTTGATTTTCATTCATGTGCAAAGTCTTTGGAGCGGATGAGTGTGCGCTGCTGAAACGACACACTGCATTGGCTTTTCGTCAGCCATTCACTGTATTTGATTATGGCTGCCTTATTTAGATTTAATTCTATTTCATTATTAAGACATTAGGGTTTAAAATGTCATAGTTGTTTCCGGTTCCCGTTGACATTTGAGAGAGAAAAGGACTGCACAGTAAATGACTGCACCCACAGCCCAACTGTTTAGCTGTTTTAGTCGGTGTAGTCACTATTACTACACGGCAAACTAATACTAGAAAATGAATGACGGACAGCTGACATTTGAGTGAAAACTCCACGTAATATAGGGGAATTTATTAGAATGGTAATGATAACAAATATTATTCTTAATCATAAAAACGGATTAGGAGATTGTGTGTCCTGGTAGTCTTGTCGAGGGTTAAACTTGAGCGCATGGGAGTTGCGCGGGGGGCAGAGGGAGAGCTGTGATGCAAAAATGCTGCATGAGGTGAAAGTAGAGCTGGGCGGTTTGGAGAAAATCAAATATTACAATATTTTTGACCAAATACATGGATATCGATATTGCCGTGTATTGTAGAGTTGACTATTGGTGCTTTCACAAAAATAAAATATAATAAATAATCATCAGTAATATGGATACAATGAGTAAAGGCAAATAATAGAACAGCTACAACAGTCTGGTAAAAAATGCAGCCTTTAAACCCAGGAAAAGACAACACTTATTACAATATCCAAAATCTAAGACGATATCTAGCCTTGTATATCGATTACGATATACTATCGATATATTGCCCAGTCCTATGTGACAGGACAATGGGAACAACAGGAAGGCTGCCCCATGGTCAGCAAGGTCTACTACTTAAAACCCCTTTCTCCTGATTGTTTCAATTTCTGTCAAAATTGTGCTTCTTCTCTGCGTCATAACTCAAATCTGAACAGACACACATGATACTGTTAGAGTCAGTGTGACTTATACTTGTTGAGGATATTAGATATTAGTATTGTGACCTACAAAGCTGTAAATGGTCAAGCACCATCATATCTTGAAGAGCTCCTAATACCTTATTGCCCCACTAGAGCACTGCGCTCCCAGAATGCAGAGTTACTTGTGGTACCTAGAGTCTCTAAAAGTAGAATGGGAGCCAGAGCCTTCAGCTACCAGGCTCCTCTCCTGTGGAACCAGCTCCCAGTCTCACCGTCACCACATTTAAGAGTAAACTTAAAGCTCTCCTCTTTGATAAAGCTTATAGTTAGGGAGTGAGGAGTTGCAGTGTCTGCCTAGACCGACGTGACATCAGCAATCGAGATGCCAGGAAGGATAGATTCTCCACATAATAAATGAAGAGAGACACAATTCTATTTTAATTCTTGAGTTCACTTAAAGTAAATCTCAGTTTTTTTATTTGAAGACACATCATTACCTCTTTGATCCAATATGGAGAAGACGGCCACTAACAATAAAGGCAAAAGCTGTAGAATTCCATTGATATGACATAAAATCTAAATCACGATTAATTGCACATTTTACTTCGATAACGATGAATGAACCGTAGTTAATCACTTTCTAAATCATCTTTTCTGAAGCCAAAATGTTTCCAGAGGACAGAGCAGGTTTTTTGGGCACAAGCTGCTTAATTGACTCGGACTCTATGTTTGAGTTATCCTCCATTATGCTTTCCATGCGGCTGACTGGGCCGGGGGCAAAGTCACGTTACTACACCCGCTATAGAATGTTTTTAAGGAGAAAGTAGGCCTATCAGCAGGAATAAATTATCGAAATTACCGTCATGCGAAAAATATGTCGATAACAGATTCAGAATTTTGATGTTGATCAATTTTCAGTTACTCCTCCAGCACTAGTCTATTAGTATAGTTCTGTTAAAGGGGACACCAAACATTGCCATAATAAGGTTTGGGTATAGTGTAACGCATACACTTCACATACTGAGGTCAAATAGGAAGTTTTTAAGAACACAACTTTTACATGGAGGAACGTGGTAAGGTCAACCATAGATTTACTTCAAAATGAATTAGGGTTATTAACCCTCCTTTCAAAAAAGTTTCTCTATCAGAAATTTGGGTTTCTTTTAACCAAATTGTCAAAAAAAATAACTTGGATGGTTCTCTAGAATGCTCTTTATGAGTAAAGTAAATGAGCAGTTCACTACTTTCAATGAATTTGGGTGTTTAATTCAATTTCATAGCATTCAAAGAAAATAATTGATGAACGAATGTTGAAAAAAGGCGACAAAAATGTTGGAAAAAGCTTCAAAAATGTTGGGAAAAAAGAAAGAAAAAACGTTAAAAGAAAAATGCAGCAAAAATCAGCAAATATTGGAAAAAGTGACAAAAGTGTCAGAAAAAAAGTTAAAATTTAAAGGGGTAATAGAATGCAAAACCGATTTTACCCTGTCATAGTTGAATAATGACAGTTTGGAGGGTAACTAGGACATACATAGAACCTCTAAATCCCATTGACACCTCTTTCCTCTGCAAATCTCACAATTTTAAACTGCCTCTGAAAACGGGCGAATCTGAACAAAGCTAAAAGTTGACGTCAACTTCTCAACTCCTCCTTATTTGTCTCTACCTTCTATCTTTGTAACGCCACCAAAATTTACATAGGCCACTAACTGATCTGAGGTCAGTTAGTCTTCTAAATCTAGGTCGTGCAAATCTCAGAAATTTTATACATTCTTCATCTGCTGTTTCATTACTAAATTCACTTCTGAGACTTTTTTATGCGAGAAATCAGCTATATAAAGCTGGGACATGGGCACAGAGGGGAATGTGTGTGTGTGTGTGTGTGTGTGCGTGTGCTAAGGTCAACCAATCAGCGTGCAGCTCATCTAAATATTCATGAGCAGTTAACCTTTTAACCCATTAATGTTAAGATGAAATATGTTGATAAGTTGATTGTCATGTTTTTTTCAAGTCCCATGACTAATGGATGGATTCTAAGGACACGGATACAAGCTCTGACACTCTAAGGGCCAGTATGTTTGGTGGATAAGGCATAATACTGAGTAAGAAGTAAAAAGGGGAACAGAGATCTTGACATTGAAAAGTTATACTTTAACTTTCACAATCAGTGCAGAGGAGATGGGACATGATTCAGTGGGGAGACAATGATGTAAAATCAGGAAAAGGTTACCGGCAGTACCAAAGAAAATGATTCAGAAAGCATATCTAGTCTGTACTGATGTAAATGAAGTACGATGGGAGCTCAAACTTTAAAACATGTTATTGAATATGATGGCTCCTGGGATAATGTTGACAAGCCAATGTTAAATACAACACCAATTACATTCTATCACAGTCAGTTAGAGAGTGTGCAACTAAACAAGTTCCCCACCACAGATTTACTCCAGTTCTCCGTTTCATCAGCACTGTTAGTATGTGATAATGAGCAAACACTGTAATCCCACCGATTAACTGACAGCCGCACCTTCCCCCACATTTCCTTGGCTTGTCTGTGTGACTTTGATAATTGGGAGTTTGATGGCTTCTAACACCACATTTTCAGCATGCTTGAGATAAGTGTCAGAACTGTCAGAGAGCTGTTTTAACACTGCATCTGGATTGTTCACCTCAGAGTGAGAGACACAAAGGTGGCTGGCATTGTTGACTTTTCTTCAAAAACTTGCAGTGTGGTTTATGCGGGTTGGTAATATTTGATCATACAATCCTCCTTTATTTCAGTTCACAAGGGGAGTTTATTAGGTTGAGGTCTACATCTTGACAAAAGAGCAAAAGATTGTGTCTGCACACTGTGGCTAGTGGCTTGACCACGTTGGCAAAATCTCTACATGCACGGCTTTTGCATAAATCTGAATGGCTTGAATAATTAATGTCTACTAAACAACCACCAAAAATGATGCACATCCATGTTGGCAACACGCACATCACTTGCTTCGTCTCCTTTTTCCTTTTTCTTTCTTTGGAAATGTACATTCATGTTGGAACAAAAGCACAATTCTGAGAAGAGGAGAGCAGCGAGAAAAATATGGCCCATGACCTGGTTATGACCGGTTGATAAAAATGCAGCGCAATCAGAAAACAGCCCCGCTCTGCCAAACCTCCAGACTTACACTGGACCCTACTACTGGATCTAGTTCAAAATAAAGAGCTAAGTCACTACATCGCCATTAAATATAGCCTACTGTTTGGAATATAATACATTAACCAGGGAAATGGTGAAAAATACAATATAAAGGTTTGTTCCTGTACTGTCACTAGATTAAAGGACAAATCCGGCGCAAAATGAACCTAGGACTTAAAAACATATGCGTACCGAGTCGACCGTTCTCTGGGATGTGTTTTCATGCTAATCGAATGTATTAAAAAGATAGTTCAGAAAGACAGTACCTTTCACGTATACAGGCGTAAACTATCTTTTTAATAAACTGTCTGTACACTTACAAAGTTCTCAATGCTTCGGTTTACATGTAGATACCCTCATTATGCTACCGTGGAAGTGTGGTGCTATTTTGAGCCTTGTTAGTGGTGTAGAAATAGCGATTTCTTTTTACTTTACCCGTACCCCGTGCGACTAGCGTTGTAAGCTAATTAGCAGTTTGCGATAAAACTGGTCCCATTCGATTAGCATGAAAACACATCCCGGAGAACGGTCGACTCAGTACACATATATTATTAACCCCTAGGTTCATTTAGTGCCGGATTTGTCCTTTAAGTGATGTTTTAGTGTTCCCTTCCAACTTTTTCTAATCAATCAAATCTAGTCAAATTGGCGTGGCGATTGGTGTAAGTTGAATTTCAGACCCCACCCGAGGACTTCCTATACCATCTACTCGCATATCTTTGGTAGGAGTATTGCCTTCAGCATACTGAAGCAGCATACTACACGGTGTGTATGCAAATTCAACGCATTCTCATGAACGGGTTCGTATGATTTCGCACAAAAAGTTCTGCACACTAAAACGTATTAGACATTATACGAAAACTAGGAGAGTGCCGACTGATCACGTTACATCAGCTACAAAACTCTGTGCTAAAGAGCGGCAGATGCTAGCTGTTTAAGACGCTAAAGAGATCCTGCGACACCGGCTACGGTGCTCCGCATGCTGCTCCGTAAGGTAGGCTGTAGTTGGTTGTTCAGTTACCCCAGAATAGGTGAATGTGAGCCGAGTAACGAGAACCGCGAATTGCCAGTTATTTAGATTATAGTTAGGCAAGAAAAAGTGAGCGTTATGCAACAAAAGTTAAGTTTCAGCACGGAAATCACTAGTTAAGTTTAGGAAAAAGATCGTGGTTTGGATTAAAACATTCCCAAGGAACACGCATTTCCTGGGTGAAAGTCTTGTTTACCCCGGGAAGCACACTCCGCTCCCTGGCTTAAAAGTCCTGTGTTTTAACACCCGACCACCTCCCTACGCGGCCAACTGGGTTCTTATACAGCAGCAATCAATGTGGTGCACACTGAAAAAAAGACGTAGTAGCTAGTCGTAGTCGTTTTTTTTTTTGCTATGCTGACTGTGTGATCATTGAGGTCCAGTGGCTCATTGGCTTTGTGGACATGATGATAGTTACGTAATGCTAAAGACAACAGACATAGCTGAGTGTTAACAGAGAGGAATTGCTGTGGTGGGTGGAGGACATTTCACTAATGGTATGAATAAAAGTAAAAAGCCTGAAAAATCAAAGCACTTGACTGTAGCTTGTAGAGTCTCCCTGGTTTACTGTACCTCGCTGTGTTTGGCACTGTGCACTAAACCACTGATACGTGAATAAAAGTAGTAGCCACAACTTATTCAATAATGGGACTCAGTGACTATATACTGTGTTAACAAGCTGATGTCCAACCACAGTGTAGACCTTGAATCTCCACACTGAACAACAATTATCCATTTGTATTCATCTTAAGGAAGTACAATTGAGTGCAGTGCTTTAACAACACTGACTACTTAACAAGTGCTCTCCAATATGGCTGCCACAGAGTTTATGTTGGAGGCCTCTTTGTTGAAGTAGTATGGGTATATCCAACATGTGCCTACAATACACTAAAAGAGTCTGAAAAGACTTTAAAAAGACTTAAGTGTGACACCATTTCACATCTAAAGACAATCTGTCATTGAGTTTTTAATCACAGACTATACGATTTTGCAATGACTGAGGATCTTGCAGGGTCACAATTTGCAAGACTACAACTAGTTTCGTTTTGAAAAAAATTAATCAAGCTAGCTAGCTACCGCTAGCATTAGCTGGTAACTTAAAGGTGCAGTAGGTAAGCCTTATAAAACTAACTTTCTGTCATATTTGCTGAAACTGACCCTATGTTCCAGTAGAACTACATGAAGCAGGTCATTAAAAAAAATAAAAAATCCGGCTCCTAATTTGCAAAAGTCCACCACTCCCTGTTCAGATGCACCAATCAGGGCCAGGGGAGTCACTGCTCATGCACACACATTCATTCTCCCTTGTGGGGAGGGGCTTAGGAGACCGTTTTGGGCTTTAGCGGAAAGGGGGGAGGGACTGAGAAGTTGTCGATGTTGACATTTTTTGGCTAAGTCCTGGATCTTCGCAATCCTACCTACGGCACATTTTCTGTGTTGCCGTACATGCAGATAAATAGCGGCAGTACCCGGAGGTCCGCGTTTACCCGTTGGTAAATCTCCACTGAATGACTTCAAAAGGTATGAAAATCTGCAACTTTCCCTTTTTAGCGTTTGGCTTAGTGCAGTGCCATTGCAACCATAAACAACACTGGCTCTAGCCGTTTGCTGCTTCCTGTTTGGTGCTGGAGGGAGCGCACAGTGCGCACCCATTGGTTGTGGACAATGTTCACGTGATTTAACTTCACTACCAAGACTTATGATAATATCAAACACGTCTGATTTTGTCGGAAACGTCAAGACGGGAAAAAGACTGAGACTCAGTTTTATGAACACCTTACACCAAACGATTGCGATGTCGGGAGCACGTCCCAACTCTAGCAAGACTCTCAGGATTTCTTGCGCTATTATAAATAGTTATATTATAAAATAGTCTGCGACATTGGAATCACTTGAAAAGTTGTTTGGTGTAAGGTTGGGATTAGGTGGCTCTGGTGGAGTTCTGCCACAATGACCAAGATTGTGGAAAAAGCTTTTTTTTTTTAATTACTGCAGCACAAGTCACTTTGCAGTCCTAAATGGAAAGGATTACCATAACATCTCCTTTATGATGTAGGAATTGATCTCCATTACTGTGTTGTCTCTCTTTTGTCTGCAACATAAGCCCTATCTTTGTCCATTCATGCAGATTTACAGAGCACAACATCCATAGTTCTTTGATGCTGATGATCTTGAGTATTGACTTGTGTCTGAGAGCTATACTCTATGGTGTTGTATAGGCAGAGCAACTGTTTTCCTTTTAAAACCGTCACATTTTGAGTTTGCATGCTTTTCCTTCTGACAGCAGCAGTAGAACGTTCCGTCCCCTCATTATTGATTCAGTTTTTTTGTTCATTTTTCCTATCCTAAGCCATTATTACTTTTATAGCTGTTTTTACGAGCCTCTCGTGGCTGTCCACCAATTAAGCTTTGTACCCCATTAAAAGTCCTCACAGGCCGACATAAGTGCTGCGCTCCACAGGATTCACCCTGTCGATTGTGTCCATACGCCGCCTGGCTACCACCTCCCTATAAAATATTAACACCTGCTCTCACTCCTGCGGCACTTCAACTCCTGTGAGGTCCACTTAAAAATCTATACTGCCACAAACAGACCCGGCCAACTTACCAAGCACACTGACCTGCCGGTCTGAGGCCCCCCTGTCTGCAACTCTGGCACAGGCATCCAGCTGCATTACACTGCGGCTGAATGATTCATGATCTAAAGAGGGGACGTATTTACTGTCCCACTTCTGTGGTTGAGAGAGAGAACCGGAAATGAGGTGAAGAAGATCTTTATCTTCATCACGTTTTAGATAAAGAGCAATAACATGAATAACTGGTGTGCAGATGTAGGTCCTCCTTTTATAGCTTTACATTCTCATTAAATATTTACACAGGAACAATAAAGCAATGAAAGTAAGCAACATACTAATCTAACGTGACACATATTCTTTGTAAGCAACAAGCAATCTAACGGCCACTTCATGCACTTTTGTTAAATGCATTATGAAAGCACTAAATGTGACATAAATTATGTTTAGTCATAGAGTAGGTGATTTTGTAGTACATAAGTACCTGTGTTATCAAATGTTGACATAATTTAAGCTGCCCTTGCTTAGCTACACTACTTGGGTATATTTAATAAATGCAAAGGAGTCTGTCTTTGCTCTCTAAAAGCACATTAACACATCTTTGAAAGGAAAATGTTAACATGCAAGTCATTTAAATAGACCACATCCAGAGCCACGAAAGACTGGCATCTTGCCTTGGAAGTGTATTTACAAAGACTTTCCTTGGACCTACCCTCAAGCAAATGAGACTTGAGATGACATGTACTTGTCTCATATGACTGGAGACTTGACTTAGACACATTGTTGACTTATCCAAAATGATTTGAGTTTACTTGGACTTAAATCTTTTGAGTGTTGACTTGGAACGATCTCAAATTACTTGAGAATTGAAATGGACTTGGCTCAGTCCTGGCTACACCACCTATCTATTCTGGGATATGGGAAAAACATGCCCTGGCTTGTTTGTATTTCTTTAAACCAATCACAAGCGTCCAGAGCGGTGCTAAGCGGAGATAGTGAGAAGGGAGGAATGTCAGTATTTATCCCAGCATTGCATCCATTGAGACAGACTATTTTAGACTTAGATTTATATGGATTGACTCAAGATGTGTACATATGCCAAATGAATTTGGGAATTTGAGATGTGACTCTGACTTGTCTAAAATGCTTTTGAGACTTGCGCTTGTCTCAAATGACTTGAGAGTTGGCTTGAACTTGTTTCAAAGGATTAGAAACTTCACCTGGACTTGAGACGTTTCTTGGACTTGCATAGAATGACTTGAAAATTAACTTAAACTTGTGTCAAATGACTCAAGACATGACAGTTCTGTTATTGATCAATTGGATAGTCATCTAGCACATTATAGCAGTCGACAGAGGCGGTTCTACATCGAATTACACCCTGGGCGAGACGACCTTCGACTTTGACTACAATATCCCTAAAAGCATGTTTTGGGTGTATTTATATCAATATGGGGGTAATACTCAGGTATCCACTTGTATATAAATTATGTGAAAATGTACCCCAGCACATACAGTAATGCTATGCGACGTCCCAAACTGGATACATCTGAGAGTAACTTTTTTCATGTAAAATGTGAATATTCATTGGATTCCAAATATATTTAAGAATTAGCCTATAATGAACTATGTGCGGAGCTAATTCTCTGCTTTGGTAGGACAGGCACTCACACTGACACACACACACAACCACACACACACACATCCACCTGTGTCCCTGCCTGCCTGTGCTCGCAAGCCGTGCACGCACCCACGGTCGTGCACGTCGCTCCTCCTTGTGAATCCTAAGAGCTGCAGAGCTGGATGGCATCGCAGGGTGTACAGTGCGCGATATTACGAATCCCACTATGGCCATGCCAAGACCCGCCCTTCAATAGCATGTATTGGCCAGGCGTCCATGAGAACGTAAGGAAACGTAACCTTCATTTGTACAGTGCCAGACTGGAGCAAAGACCACTATAGGAGCCTTTAGCGCGGATACAACTGCCCACCGGCCTGGGAGTGCACCATCCCTCCCCTTCCCCTTCTCACACGGCACATTTTCAGCAAGCAGGGGTGCCTGCAGGGGCGCAAGTGAAATGATATCCATCAATCCATCCATCTTTGTCCGCTTATCCGGTGTTGGGTTGCGCGGGGAGCAGCTCCAGCAGGGGACCCCAAACTTCCCTTTCCCGAGCAACATTAACCAGCTCCGACCGGGGCATCCCGAGGCGTTCCCAGGCCAGGTTGGAGATATAATCCCTCCACCTAGTCCTGGGTCTTCCCCGATGCTTCCTCCCAGCTGAACATGCCTGGAACACCTCCCTATGGAGGTGCCCAGGGGGCATCCTTACCAGATGCCCGAACCACCTCAACTCGGTCATGACCCAGCCTTCATGACCATAGGTGAGGGTAGGAACGAAAACTGACCGGTAGATCGAGAGCTTTGCCTTCTGGCTCAGCTCTCTTTTCGTCACAACAGTGCGATAAATTGAATGTAATACCGCACCCGCTGCACTGATTCTCCGACCAATCTCCTGCTCCATTGTCCCCTCACTCGCGAACAAAACCCCAAGGTACTTGAACTCCTTTACTTGGGGTAAGGAATCATTTCCTACCTGGAGTAGGCACTCCATCGGTTTCCTGCTGAGAACCATGGCCTCAGATTTAGAGGTGCTGATCCTCATCCCAGCCACTTCACACTCGGCTGCGAACCGATCCAGTGAGTGCTGAAGGTCACAGGCCGATGATGCCATCAGGACCACATCATCTGCAAAAAGCAGCGATGAGATCCCCAGCCCACCAAACTGCAACCCCACCCCACCCCGACTACGCCTTGATATCCTGTCCATAAATATTACAAACAGGATTGGTGACAAAGCGCAGCCCTGGCGGAGGCCAACCCTCACCTGAAACGAGTCCGACTTACTGCCGAGATCCTGGACACAGCTCTCACTTTGGTCATACAGAGATTGGATGGCCCTGAGAAGAGACCCCTCCCCCCATACTCCCGCAGCACCTCCCACAGTATCTCCCGGGGAACCCGGTTGTACGCCTTCTCCAAATCCACGAAACACACGTACACCGGATGGGCATACTCCAGGCTCCCTCCAGGATCCTTGCGAGAGTGAAGAGCTGGTCCATTGTTCCACGACCAGGGCGGAATCCACATTGTTTCTCTTCAATCTGAGGTTCGACTATCGGCTGAACCCTCCTTTCCAGCACCTTGGAGTAGACTTTACCAGGGAGGCTGAGAAGTGTGATACCCCTGTAATTGGCACACACCCTCTGGTCCCCCTATTTGAAAAGGGGAACCACCACCCCAGTCTGCCACTCCTTTGGCACTGTCCCAGACTTCCACGCAATGTTGAAGAGGCGTGTCACCAGGACAGCCCCTCCACACCCAGAGCATTTCTGGACGGATCTCATCAATGCCAGGGGCTTTGCCACTGTGGAGTTATTTGACTACATCAGTGACTTCCGCCTGGGAAATTGACAACGATCCCCCATCATCCTCTAGCCCTGCCTCTAACATAGAGGGCGTATTAGTTGGATTCAGGAGTTCCTCAAAGTGCTCCTTCCACCGCCCTATTACCTCCTCAGTTGAGGTCAACAGTGTCCCATCCTTACTGTACACAACTTGGATGGTGTGTACAGTAAGGATGTGACACTGTTGAAAGTGAAATGATAGATAATAGAAAACCGCTTCGTGGCACAGAGGATTTTGAGGAGAGTGTGTCATGAAAAAACACTGCCCCTGGCGGCTGCCCGCTTCACCCATGCCAACAACCGCTACTCGCAGTCGAGACTGTGAGGCTGCAGAGGAACTCCTGACACCTCAGCATTTAATGTAGTATGTCGTGCCGCTTCCCCGGTTAAATAAGAAAGCATGTTTGAAGGGATGATAACAAATGTCTCCACCTGGGTGCAGGCCCATCTATCAAGGCCTGTGAGGACAGGCTCAACACTGTCTTCGCAGCATGCTATCTGTCTGGTAACTCAAAACATACTAAATGAGGGATCACATCCCCACTTTGGAAGCAAGTGCGTCTCTTATTTGATGGATATAATTAAAAGGAGATATGTAAAACTTCCAGACCCCCAACCTGCACTTGAATCAAACAACACAACGGCAGAGAGTAGCAGCAAGAACTGTTGTTTCTGTTGTTTTTGTTGTTTTAGGATCTTGCCAGGAACTCCCCTTATCCCCGCTGACAAAATGTCTGAGCTGTCTGCCAGAGCTGGGCCTAGCCTTAATTCACTTAATCAAAACTCTCCTTCAGTTCTTCGCTGATTGTCGGAAGAACGGGGATTACAAAGTTGCATCCGGGCTTTGTGAATACATACATTTGCCAACTTCTGATAAAGGCAATAATTGTAAAATGTATTTTTCGTCTATTCTTGGTACCTTTTGTTTCCAAGACAATGCAAAGTAATATTCTACAAATATTGTTCCCTGCCAAAATCATTTCAGACAATTGTATAATCCTCCTCATACCTTTGCAAAAGGAAAAAAAAAAAAAAAAAGCGGAAATATTATCCATTATATTTCTATTGCAAGCACTGGGTGTGCTAATCCCCTCTGTTGTACAGTCTGTGTACATCATAGTTGAATGGTTTCGTCCTGGCCCGGAGCCCAGGAAGTCAGTGGCTCATCTCCATCCTCCTTAGAGACACCCCCGAAACACACACACACACACACACACACACACTTGCAAACTCACACCCATACACTTTTGCCGCACATTCACTCGCTTACTTGTGCTTTATCTGCACCCTCTTCCGTCCTGTTTCTCTGCATCAGGCTACACACACAATCAATCACTCACCCTCCCACACACGTAAACACACACACACACACACACACACACACACACACACACACACACACACACACACACACACACACACACAAATCCACACAAAATCAAATACTTCAACCCCCCCCCCCCGATGTGAGCACACATGCCTGCTGTACCCCTTGCAGGGCAGGTCTGAATAGGACCTGGCTTTATTGTCAGTCACTACGGCAAGCAGAGCCTGGCATATCTTCTGTCCCTGCTGTCACTGAGGCTGATGTCCTGGGTCAGTGCCACTCTAAACCCTGCCCTCGCCTCACCTCCCTGCTCTTCTCTATTCCTCATCCACCATGTTTCTTTCCTCCCCCCCTGTCTTCCTTCCCTGCATCTCCCCTTTCTTCGTCTGTCTCCTTGTCCATCTTGAACGGCACATTCAAGGAGTTTTTCATTCAAGAGTTGGCTTCAAAGTGTTTCCTCCATGACAGGCATCTGCATGTTGTGAATGGTATGTGTGTGTGTGTGTGTGTGTGTGTGTCTGTGTTTGTGCAGAGAGTGAAATTCGAAATGCTCCTCTCTTTGAACAGGTTCAGTCAGCAGCCGGGAGATGAGACAGGCTGAGCGACAGAGAGAAGGGACAGAGGGAGTACGAAGCTCCTTGTGGGGGGGGTGAACAGAAGAGGATGGCGTGGAAGGAGCAATGGAGGAGGTCCTTTTTAAGATCCCAGCCGAGGCTTGATTCTGATTCTGCCTGACGCTAACAGTACCTTGTTGTCATGGGAACACAGCTAGCTTGTAATTCCGTCCCCCGAGTAGGCCTGCAACAAAAAGAGAGAGACAAAATCAGAGAGACAAGCCAGAGGAAGGGAGGCAAAAGTTGAGCGTATAGCGTCAGTGTGCTGCACTGCGCAGCCCAGCGCAGCAGGACACCACACACTTCACTGCACAGTGCTGCTCAGGAGAACAAGCAGGACAGCACAGCACTTGACAGGGAGCTGAACAGCAGAAAAGCTGTGCAAAGAGCAGTTCTTACATGCACAAGACATCACCGGAAGGGTTACTTAAAAGTAAAGAAGAAACACAATGGAATCCTGTCGCCCAACAGTGATTACATCTATATTATCCTAGTCTATATCGACGACATATCATTATGTCCCTCATTTTTGGCCTGATGTCCCTCATCTTCCACTTTCTTTGTGTTGGCATTCTAAACTCTAGTCGATACGGGACACATCCTCCGAGCTAGAACCGACAATCAAATTATAGTTATGTTTTTTTTTTTTGTAAAATTCTCAACAGACATTTTAATTCCAGAGCTCGCCTCTCTACGTGCACATGTTCCACCAAAACAAGTGCCTTCCTGAGACTATTTTGCAGAGGCACCGTGGCTCCGTACGGCGCTTAGCACCGCAAAGACGATTGTGATTGCTTTAAAGAAATGCCAATAGACCAGAGCACGTTTTTCTCCTATTCCGGGATGTTGTATGGACTAGCCAGACCGTCCTCCATGGCACTGTGGAGATAGAGCTGGCAATGTGAGACCACCCTAGTCCAAATATTTAGGATCTTTGGTGTGGAGCTGTTTTTTATTCTTTGCGGCAGAGGTATGAGGTAGGCCCTTACCTGTTTCAGTGTGACAATGCTCAAGCCAAGCCCATAAGGAAATAGTTTTCCCAGTTTATTGTGGAAGAACTTCAGTGGCCTGCCCTCACCACAACCCTATCCTACACCTTTGAGATGAACTGGAACGCAGTCTGTGAGCCAGGCCTTATCAGTTTGCCACTCTGAAATAGAGAGATTTGTGCAATGGTGTGAACCATCTTAAATTGAATGTGAAGAACCGAGGAGATAGTGTTTGACCCTAGGGCAGTGGGTAATCTTACTCTGGTGACTATTCACAATCCATCACTCAGGTGTGCTCTTATAAGATAAAATAAAAAATAACGTCAGACCATTGTCATCCAGAAAACGACCTTATAGGTCCATTGTGCAAGCAGCTCATAAGACCAATACTCACCTTTTGCTGTTAGGCTGCGACCTCTCGTCACCGTAGTAATTATCGACAGATCAAACGAGGAAGTGAGTTGACAAAGTATAAGAGCACCAAATTCTGCGTAAGGAGAGAAGCTGGGGTGGGTCAAACAAACACATGAGACCATGGTTCAAGTCCCGTGTGAAACCAATAGTCAAGGGTCACTTTTTGAAATGAAAGTTTTGCACACCTGAGTCCATGACGCAGTTACGTCCTCATTTTATTAGTTCAACATGACTCGTTTTAAGCCAATCCCTGATAATGTCCTAACCCTAAGTATTTTTGTACCCTAAACTTAACAAGATCAGATGATTAAAACTGCCACCACGATCACCTGTTACGGTCATGTGTTTAAGACACTCAACCCCCTACAAACTATCTATGAACAGTCTATTATCAGACAGGCCAGCCCAGTCTCAGGATATGGTCACGTTATTGAATCTATTGAGTCGTGGACAGGACACGATCATTTTTTTTTTTTCGTGTGGTGATTTCAATGGGAAGCATATTTCGTGATCACAGAATGATGACGGTAGCGAGTAGTACTGATAAGGCGAAAGTCAGCGCAGGGAGGTTGGTGTGTGGGTGGTGGATGGGTCAAACAACACAGGACTTTCACCCCGGAGACCGGGGATCGCGTCCCGCGTGTTGCAGTACCTTTCCCCGTTCTTCTTTTCCTAACCACAACCGTCCCGTTGTTGTGGCGTTTCATTTCCCCGTTGTTGTGTGCCCCTGCGCGTCCCGTGAGTGGCGGCCCGTCCCGTTGTTGTGGCCGGCGTGTGGCGTTTCGTTTCCCCCTTGTTGTGTGCCCCTGCGCCTGGGGATGCGCCCGGGGATCGCGTCCCACATGTGGCAGTCCGTCCTGTTGTTGTGGCCGGCGTGTGGCACATCATTTCCCCGTTGTTGCGTCCCAGAGAGCAGATTCAAAAATCGTGACCTGTACATGTTCAAAATTCGTGACGTGTACACAAAATAAACGTCAAAATCGTGACATGTAAATGTATCAATAAATCTAAATAACGTGACTATTTCACGACCTGCCGTTAGACTGGGTTGGACAGGCACAGGAAATGGTGTCAGAGAATCCATTAAGATCCTCACTGTTAACAGGTAATGTAGGATGTTGGCCATGGGGTCGTGCAATAGGTCGCCATTGTCAGAAGGTGTGTATGTGCAATTGTTACATGAAGCTATGTGTTGTTGAGATTTTAACTATAACACATGTATGATTTTATCTTCTGTGGAACTGCAGGACAGATTCCAGAACACAAATCCCTACAGGGACATTAGAGTATAGCTTATCTTATCTTGTGGCTGAATGAGAGCAAATCCCTGCAGCCATGTTCCAACATCTGGTCTAGAGCAGTGTTCGAACTATACCGTGGCCTTCGGGGGAGCCCACTTTTTTTCCACGCGGGGGGGGTCGTGCGCTTGCAACTTACAATGACTTACAAAGATACATAACAGCTACAAGTGTATGCACTACAGGATTTACCCTATCATACTTTATCGACAGGAATAGATAGGGCAAACAGCCACCCACAAATATATAAACAAAGCATCAGGCTGTTTTTGAGATTTCACATGAACAACAGTTAAAGTTACTCAGGCTACCGAAGAATTTAAAGTTACTCAGGCTACCGAAGAATACCAGAATTCCTCCTTTCAATTAGACTTTAGCGACGCACCCCAAGCTTCCATCCTTAACAAACAGCCATGTATATCGGCTCTTCCAGGCTCTCCACTGCTGGCTGTTCCAATTTAACGGGAGAGAGGAGCGAGAGGGGTTAGGATCATCTTCAGCCAGAGACGACATTATTTCTTCAGCTTCTTCTTGCGTTGTCACCCCGGTGGGAGGTGTGCTAACAGGGCTTGCAGCAGGTGAATTAGTCGTGCTATTAACGTCATCGCTACACAGTTTCTTAGTAAAATCAAAATTAATTATACTGCCTTGTTTTCTTTTTGCCATGGCTATATGATGCTTACTGCCGAATGGATTTCAAGGACTTTGCGCACCGATTAATGGCCTCCAATGTTTATATTTTTTCTACGAATCTTTGAGTTAACATGTAGCCTACTAAACATGAGTTGGAATAGCATGTATAGTTTTCTTTATTGAAGTGAATTGGGTTTAAATCACCATCACGCATGGATTATATTTTTGAAGTTTTACACATTATAATCCACGATGATCACATTACACAAAACTGAAATTGCACGTCAAAATGACACATTGTCAATATTTTTAGAGACCCCCCAAAATTTCACAAATCACGTTTTCAGGGGAGCCCATGTCTTATTAAGGGGAGCCGAGCTCCCCCTAGCTCCCCCGTAGTTCGCACCCTGGTCTAGAGTCTGAAACCAGAAGATTCGGGGCTGTTTTAGCAGAAGATTAATAACCATGGTTTGAGAATGAAATGTTAATCATTGTCATGTATAGTCAAATATGGCTATAATGATAGTTTGACCTCTGTAGTGTACGTTTAAATCAGGAATCTTTTATTCTACATGTTAGCCATGTAGAATATGTACAGCATTACCGCGATATTTGGCGTCTTGGCAGTGACCTCGGCACTCCTTACGAGTAGCAGCAGGCTCAGCGAAGCAGGGACATAACATAACTTTCCTCCACCTTATCAGACAAATGGTGGTGGCTACACAACTTTGCATTTCCTAGAATGGCGAAGGAATGTCCCACCTTAACCCCATCCAATTTCACAGTCATTGCCCATGCCTAAACCTAACCAATCCAGCCAACAGAGGCAACGAATACTAACCAATCAGCGGCAGAGTAGGGCGGGACATTCTTTTGCCATCCTAGGAAACGCAAATTTGCAGTGGGTATGTCTGTTTGAAATTCTCTGTAGTGACAGCAGCAGGTGATTAGATGAATAACCTAGTTATTTGAAGAAATGCCAAAGTCAAACATCATTTAATAGAAAATTGAAGGATCATGTTTGCATTAAAGTATGAATAGACAGTGCTATCAAAGTATCTTTGCAAAGTACGGTGTGAAGATGTATCTACTTAAAGGTATACGCCACTGTTTGTTGAAATAGGGCTTATCACGGTCTCCCCTAGCTGTAGATAGGCGGGCCTACGCATTTTTTGTGTATGCATTGTTTTAGTCCGGTGCAACACCGGCAGCGCCACTGCTAGTTAGCTTGGCGTAGTGAATGGAATCCTATGTTGCCCGTTAGCATGTTGTGAGTAAAAGTGAGCCAACAAAAAAACAACCTAATTACTTGCACTGAGACAAAAAATGCATTGGCCCACCTATCTACAGCCAGGGTAGACCGTGATAACAAACGGTGGCGTATTCCTTTAAACAAGAGCAGAAATACAGGACAGAAATGAAAAAACAGGCAAAGGATCTTTTTTTGGGTGGATAATGCAGCGTACAACCAGAAAAAAGATGTGTTACATTAAGATTATTTCTGCTATCTTTTCATACAGAGGGCGTTTTGAAATATCCCAGTGTTGCAATCACAGACAAGTGTGTCAGTGCAAGCATACAGGGGAAGCCACTGGCTAAGTTATGCGCTTCAGGTCTTTTTTTTCAGGGCCGGACAGTCATCTAACCAGCCAACTGTTGGCCAACCAGCCAGTCAGACAGCCGCCCAGAGTGCCCCTGGTGCCACTTAAGAATCATGGGAAAAGAATGTTCTTAGCTCTTTTCTGTCCTTGATTATATCAGATGTGGAGGAAATGGAGGGACTCTGGGTGGATGCCAGCCTTGCGGAACCCTGGGGAAAGGAGGAGGAGCTGGGCAGGAGGGGGCAGAGCAAGGGGAAAAGGGCTAGATGAGAGGGAGAGGAGAAGAGGGAGATGGGGGGAAAAGGCAGAAGGGAGGGAGGAAAGGGGACACAGGGGAGCTGAGGATCTCCAGGGACCAGAAGGTGGGAAGGGGAGCAGTGTGATTCATCAAGACCAGTGAAAGGCCTGATCCTTGGGCCTCGGAAAGGCAGAGGATGGATGCAGAGTGGGTCGGTGGTTGTGACCCAGAGAGAGACAGATGGTAAATGACATGACAGAAGAGTTTTTTTTAGGCTTGGGGACATGTTGCCCTTATCAAGTCAGCCTTGCCCATAACATCCTGCCCAGAGAGAAAGAGAACTCAAGAGGTTGGTGCAGAAAGCTAATGGAAGACGTGACTAATCATAAGTTCTATGATAAGAGTATAGTCAGCAGTAACCATGCCAACAACCTTGAGTGTTTTTTTTTATAATGGTACTGTCTGTGCAGCATGAAGACCCAGGGCCAAGAATCATTTAAAGCGTGCAGTCATACAGCTTTGATAATTAGCCACTAGGAATGTAATATAACGTAGTCTAGCTGAGTGGTAGCAGCATTAGACATGGTGAGTTGAGTAATATCAATATAGAAAATGGACACTGCAAGAATACATTATCCTTCCTATTTAACTGCAGAGTGGTTTTTTGATGTAATTGCTTGATTCTGCTTTTTTGTAAAATGATATCTTTGCTCTGATAAGGTCACCCTGCATGAAAGGATAATACAGCTGTTCTATTCATAATTCTGAACAAATCCCATGAAGAGATGCCTTAGTCAGTCTCTCAGTACTTCTATCATACCATGTTTGTGGCTTTCACCCTCAAGCTTATTTGTTCCTACGAAAGATGTAAATCTTTAAAAGTCACAGATGTATTGTTTAGTACAGTACTGTATAGTTTCAGCTTGAACCAGTCTATAGCCCTGCTAGTGGTTCAGCTAGCCTCAAATATAGGGGTGTGACAATTTAAATTTTAAATCAAAAATCGATCGAAATAAGCTTTCTTAATTTAAATCAAAAGCAGGATCAGTGATTCCCCATCATTTCCTTATGTCTTCACCACCACCTACATGCGCACGTCCAAAGAAAAAACGCGCACAGCGTAGCTTAGCGGCTGTTAGCATGCAGCTAAAGAAACAGGGTAACAGGTTAGCCTGCAGCTGCACTTTTCCAGACACCATGGCCACTGACAATGTTGGAGATGATGGAGAAACACCAGAACTTGAAAATCCTCCCGCTTCCCTGAAGTTACCGTGTGGTAACATTTTGCCTTCCCCGTGAGTGAGTTATGGAAACAAAGCATGTGGTCTCCGACAGGATTTCATGGTGCATCTAATGTGCATCTCGCTAAATTAATGGTGCCTTCAATTGCACTTTGTTCATTTTGATAAACTCAAACTGTTACATAGTACCCTTCTGCCATCTCGTTGCTCTTATTGTGGCATTGCCGTCCCTGTTAAAAAATAAAATTAATTAAAAATTGAATCGAATCATGAATTTGGATAATCATTATATTCAAATAGTTAAATAGATAGTACAAAGTATAGTTAAAAGCAATGGCAAAGTTTCTCAATGAAATTGGGGAAACACTAAACATGACTTTGGGATATATGGGTTAATTTCATATACATTCATATAGAGAGGTATAGACTGCAGCCTTGATACAAAGCTGAACTTTGAGCACAGGCAGTGCAATTGCTATCCAGAACAGAAGTCATGATAGTGCTGCAGAGTGCGGTTTATAGAAGTGGGATGAAACCAATTGTATGTAACACCCATAAAAACACAAGGACACTTTGCCTGGTGTTTAAAAAAGAAAATCATAGAAACTCAAAGTATTTTGAGTCAAAGCTGTCCAGCATTCACGTAGAGTGGACTTCTGAGTGGGTGGTTGGAGAGACACACACTGTTAATGTGACAGCCTGTTGTTCCTGGGACTCGTGTGTATATGTACTGTACGTTATTATGCTTTTGCCAGGGTTGTGTATTATGTCTATACCAGGGATGTGCATGCTCACATGTTATGAATCACGTAAAGGCTTTGTCTTTGACAAATACAGTAGATAAAGGTTCCATTCTCTGAGAATGTTGCAGACAGCTCCTGAACCACAGGCAAACCTTTTAGAAAAACATTACTTGTAATATAATGGAAGTACATTTCCAGGATAAAGCTCACCTTCTGCTCTCTGTGAATTGTTGTTCTCAAACTCCCCTTGATTTGGAAACAACAAACTTCGAGCTAGCAAGCTACATGCTAAAAAATAGCCAAGTTTTGAAGAAAATGTGGATCGTGCAACAAGGCAGGCCTGCTTGGTTCTTTTGGGGAATGATTGTAAAGACTTACAAAGAATATGTTTACAGCATTTACTCTCTAACTGGGACGTTTTGGGACCAATTGTTTGGATTGCTGTGGGTGAAGTACACACGGCAATATACTGGTACAAGCCAATGAGGTTTAACCATGTATCCAGCTAATTTAAATAGCTCACGTTACTGTTTTGTGTGAACATACATATAGTACGTGGCGTTTTCTTTTGCAGGGTGCAAATGTTCCACTAAAACAAGTTCCTTCCAGAGACTATTTAGCAGAGCCACTGTCGCTGCATCCGGAGCTTAGCGCCCAAGACGATTGTGATTGGTTAAAAGAAATGCAAACAACCCAGAGTGTTTTTTTGTATGTGTGGTGTAGCCAGACCTACAGACTACATATGATACAAATGTTGATATAACCAGCTAAGAGTGATAAGACAACAGTAGAGCCAATAATCCAGAGAGATAAAAAAAATTGAAACGTCCATCCTCCCTCTAAACCTAGCTTTTCCTGTGCAGGAGTTTATCCTGAAATGCATTAGGGGAGAGGAGGGACATACCGTGGATAAGTCGCCAAACAAGCTTTTAAACTGCAGTCGATATTAATTATCAATAGCATATTAGAAGACAATCATAACAATATGGAAACTTCACATCCAACTAAACAATGTTCTATAGACTGCTTCTTGGAATGTATCATGTAGAAGCTCTGTGTGTGTGTGTGTGTGTGTGTGTGTGTGTGTGTGTGTGTGTGTGTGTGTGTGTGTGTGTGTGTGTGTGTGTGTGTGTGTGTGTGTGTGTGTGTGTCAGTCAGAGTAAATGCAGCCCATACAAAAACCAGGGGGTACTGCATGCCTATCATGTTTCTGTGATACACATCTCTGTTCATTGGGAGAACATAATCCTGTATCTGATACGGCGTGCAGTAATGGCTTGTACCTATGGTTTACTCAGTTAGATAAAGAGCATTATGAGAGACTCACTTAGCCACTTACCCAATCACTTACTGTTGTCCAAAAAATAACTTCAGTAATGCTTAAACAAGTGGATAAACAAATAGCACTACTACTGTGTGTGTCCATGGCATCTTTGCAGTCTGTTGGAGGTAGTGTTTGAACAGGAATATGTAGGAGATTCACATTATAACCATTTCGTAATTAAAAAAATATTGTTTAATACTTTTTTGAAATGTTTTCTCCCCCCAAATTAAAATATGTATGAAAATAATAGCATGCATCCAACATATTATTATCGAAGATAAATGTAACCATAACAACCTCAACAACATTGATGATATGGTTGCTGGCCTGTAAAGTGGCCACTATGGTAGCCATTCGTTAGGCTTATGGATTTTCTGTGTCTGATGATTTATGAAAATGTAAACAATTATTGTTTTTATAGCTTAGTATTGTAGGGTACCATAAAAAGGTAGGTGTATAGGACCCTACATGTTATTGTAGGCCCAGTTTATAATGCAACTAAATTATATACAATAAATGTAGTGGGGGGGGGGGCTGCTCTGTCTCTCTTTCAGGTTAAGGGTCCTTGGCCTAAAAAACCTTGAAGACCCATGATACCCCAGAGAGCTGGGATGATTTTGACCTTGCAACCACGCCGATCAGCGTCCTGTGAGGAGTTACTGGCAGCTACGGCCATGGTTCAGGTGTGTGTGATGGCTGCAACTGTTTGCTCAAAACAACAGTGGCAGACGTGATAGGGGGATGGTTCATCCAGTGTGCCCACCCTTTCCCCAAACAGTTTCCAATACCTTTCGGATGGTTCTGCGTAACAGACCATCTGCCACATGTTGGTTGGGTCAAAAGTTCCAACAAAGAACAGCGCAGCTTGGGTCAAACTAATTTGAACTTGAGTCTGTGTTCTAAAGGAATGGCAACGAGGAAAACAGATTCATGGTTTACACCTACTTCAGTTTGTGTGGCTGCTGCTTTTCTATTTAATGTTGCTGCCTTGAAGACTATTAGTGGGGAGACATTCCACCCTCCAGCCATAATGAACTGAAGAGGTTTTACTCTAGTAACTCTAGTTACACAGGCTCTCTTGTGTGTGCTTGCAAATGTTGTAGTTTGTACAGCAAAAGACAAAGACATTCCCTCTTAACAGTTTACATACAGTGTACTTAAACTGTATTATTTTCACTGCTACCACTGGAGGACTATTAGGAAAGGTATTGGGACATTGAGACTACTGATTAGATGGTTGGGTCTCCTGTTCCTCCTTGTTGGAGCCATCCTAGTCTATATTAACAACGTTTCTTTTCAGGGATTGTTCAGGTGCAGTCAGCAATTCCACTGGATGTCTCATTTCGTCTGGATGTCCGTCACCTTCCTCTTCCTTTGTGTTGGCGTTCTAACCTGAGGACTATGGTTAACTGCTCCTCAGATCTCTGCAGGGTAAATCCAGACTGCTAGCTAGACTATCTGTCCAATCAGAGTTTTCTGTTGCACTGCTAAAACAACTTTTGAACGTACACATGTTCCACCAAAACAAGTTCCTTCCAGAGGCTATTTTGCAGAGGCACCGTCATTGCGTCCATCGCTTAGCACCGCCCAAGACGATTGTGATTGGTTTAAAGAAATGCCAATAAACCAGAGCACGTTTTTCTCCCATCTCGGAATGCTGTGTGGACTAGCCAGACCTTCCTCTGCAGCGCTGTGGAGGATGGTCTGGCAATGCGAGACTAGAGTCCCCCCAACCTGCAGTCAGCAGCTGTTCTCCATGTGAGCCGAGGTGTACAGATAGAGTGACAACATTCCTGTCAACCATTTTTATTGGGACTCTTTTGCACTGGACTGAAGAGACTATTTTAAATCGTATAACCTTTTAACTTATCTAATATCAAATAAACCAGGTTTAAAACGCCCCCAGTACAAGGTGTTCTTTCCTCCAAAACCACACTTACATTTGTTACATTAAGGTCATATCCATTCAGACTTGGTCTCTTTCCAAACTCTGACTGTCAGGGCTCCAAAATCGTTGAACCTCAGTTATCTTTGTTTTTAACTTTCAGTCCTACACATTACCTTTTCTTCTTAATGTATTGTGTTACATTGACTGATAAAAGAAAATATGCTTTTGGCTTGACCTATGCATCAAGAGGTTTGGATGTCAAAGTCAGATAATCAGAGTTTTTTGTGCAGAAGCGATTCAGCAGGGATGGTGTTTTGCCAAAATATAGGCCTCCCTCGGTCTCCTTACTCCTCACATAAATTTTTTTTTAATTGCAGGTAATTCAATGTTTTTAGGCTTTCTATAATGTTGTGTTGGTCTAAATCTAACACAGATATTTACTATAGTCTGTAGGATACGTCTCTGCAGCACCACAACAGAGCTCAACAGTGACCTCCTGCTTTTTTAACGGCTCTCGATCCATAAATGTTTTCCCCATTCAATTTTTCCATTGCCGTTTAAAAAAATTGCTTATATGAACAGTTTTACGTCTGGAACCGAGCCAACCAGCTATGAGCAGAATTATGACCATAAAACATTTGATTCGGCACAAAAAAAACATTTTGAAAGCGGCAAAAAAGGCAAAGGTACAAGACAGAAACTATACACTTCAAAGGTCGAAGCTCACTTTAGCCATTTGTGGGTGGGGTAAACACTTCCATGGTACCAGCGAGTTGGACCAACTAGAGACATCGCAAGGTTGATTTTATACGGACTACTAGCTTCTAGAGAAGCAGCAACTTTTCACAACCACGTAGCTCGTGGTCAGTCTACCTCGGAGGTTTTAGACATGTCTGGCTGATAATCAAAATCCTTATGGAGAAAATCAATGGGATTTTTACTTCTGGAACTACACTGTTGAGCTCTATATTTTCCACCATTGTAGAATGGTTTGACACACTTCACCTTTAACAAATATTGTTAAAGGTGTATTATTGTTAAATATCCCCATGTGTTTTTAGTTCATTTTACGATTTCGATAAAATTGCAGCCCTAACCTCAACTCACTCATATTGTACATACGGACTGCGATGGTTCAGCTCTTTGCTCTGATTGGCATTTCTTTAAACCAATAACAATCACATTGGGCGGAGCCACGGTGCCTCTGCAAAATAGTCTCTGGAAGAAACTTGTTTTGGTGGAACACGTGTACGTTCAAAAGTAGTTTTAGTCGTGCGAGAGAAAACTCAGACTGGACAGATAGTCTAGCTAGCTGTCTGGATTTACCCTGCAGAGATCTGAGGAGCAGTTAACCATAGTCCTCACAAATCCGCCGGAGGTTAGAACGCCAACACAAAGACAGAGGAAGGGGACGGACATCGGGCCGAAAATGAGGGATATCCGGTGGAATTTCCGGCGGCATCTGAACAATCCCGGAAATGAAACGTCGTCGATATAGACTAGGGCTTCACTGATACACTTTGAACCAAACTGACCTCCATATTCATGCCCAAGCATGCACAGTGTGTCTGTACATGAGAAACAGTGTGAGATAGACTTGTGTGTGTTTGCAGCTTTGTGTGATTAGGCGTGTGTGTTCATTGTAAACCTTACTGTTGACTGTTCTATGTACAGTACATGTGTGCATGGCAGTGGCTGCTGCTGACAGCGGGGACTTATTATTATCATCTGCAGCTAATTGAGGATATCACAGCTGTGCAAATTACACCTGACCTTTGTGTTCACACACACGGCTTCTAGCACAGCCTCTTCAAGCGTGTGTGTGTGTGTGTGTGTGTGTGTGTGAGGGGGGTAAGGGAACAGGGAGGAAAAGTAAGCAAAAAAATTGTGCTGTCTTTGGAAAATACCAAAGTCAGTGCCTGAAAAGTACAAAAAGTGTGTTCTTCTGGAAATGAATGACTCAACTTTCAAAGGACAAGCAACTTGAAGTGGAGGAATGATTCACAACTTTCATTAGTGTTGTTGCCGAAGCAGTTTAAGTTAAAGTTTTTTTTCGAGCTGTGATTGTTTGACATCTCTGCTACAGAATAGGTTCCTCAGACATGAGCAAGAAAATTTCATGAGTAATAAGAGAATAAAAAAACCTACTATGTGACTGACATTTAAAAAATCAAACGGGTTTCTTTGTGAAACCCTATTCATAAAGTGTGCTACGTTAACTGATCTCGGCAGACTTTTATTTGCAATTATTTTTTTAAGAAAGGTTTCCAGGAAGAGCATTTAAAATGGCTTTTTAAAATGATTCTGCTTCCAATCAACTCAGGTTTAAGTTGCATTGAAAATTAATTGATTTCGCTGTGAAATTCCACCATCATTAAATCCTGGTGTTACTATCTTTTTCAATGCAGGATTTTGGCTCTATACCATCACAGATTTTTTTGTCCTTGCACATTGGCTGGACCTGGTTCTACTTCACAACCTACAGGAGCTGAAGCAGCCGCCATGCTCTTTCCCACCAGAGCGACTTAGCCAGCTGCTGTGGCTAAAATGAGCTCTGTGCCTGTCATGCTGTGACTCTGTGCCCCCAACACACACACACACACAGCACAGCCATCATTTCCCGGTGATGCTCCAGCAGCATGGTGAGTGCGTGGCTGGCATCACTGTGGAGTCCCAGGTTTAAATACAGATGCCACGGTGTTCAGTCCTGTGGCTTGCCTCTGCAACATATGTGTGATTGTTTGTATCTGTATTTGTGTGCATACGTGTGTGCCAGGCTCCAGACACCAGCAAGGGGATTAAAGATGCCCTTTCACCCCCAGAGGATGCAGCTACTCAGAGCCCCAACACATATGTGACTGATCCATCATTTTATTGCAATCATATCCTCCTCATCTTCCTCTTTATTTCACCATTTTGTTCTAATCTCCTCTTCTCCTCCTTTAAGATTCCATGTCCTTTCCTCTCTCTCCCTCTCTGTTGTGCTAATATTTGTTCACGCTTATCTTTTCTCATCTCTTTCCTCTCTTCTCTCTCTTTTACAGCTTTGCTTTGTGCATGGGTTGTTCCTATCGCAATCCACTCGAATCCCCTTTTTTATTTTTCTCTTTTATTCTCAGTATCAGCACTATCTTTCCTTCTTTTTACATCTAATGTCACATAGAGGGGAAGATAACAGAGGCTGAGATGATTTATGTCTGAAACCAGCTCTCCATTGAGCTCCATTGATTTTCCAGTTTAGTGAAATGTCATAGATGTGTGATAGTAATCAAATCATACATCACAGGGTGCTGAAATGTCACTTTAGGGGATATGACAGATCTACTGTGCCCCGCATCGCAATCTTTCTTCCTTTTGCTCACACATTTGGATTGGAAATGTAATAAATTTGCTCTATGATTTGCACGTCTCTTTTGACATCCCTCCTGCAACGTAAGAATGTGTTTACTAGCTCTATATTTGACTTTGAAGCCATAACTTCTGTCTAAGATGAAAGAACTGAGGGATGTGTCAGGATAACTGCTAATTTTGGGAAAAGTTCTGAACAGAATAAATAATACTGTTTGTGTCAGAGGTTTTGGGTCAGGTGGTGAAAGGCGGCGGCATCTGACCACCCTGCAATCAGTCGGGACAAAGAAATTCTGGCACACGGCAGAGAAAAAAGAGAGAAAAACAGCAGAACTGAGACAATTAGAAGTGATTTAATGAGGGTTTTTTTCTCTTTCTCCCTCTATCATGCACACACACACACACACACAGTGCACGTGGAGATGAGCTCAGCCTTGCACCCTCATTTAGGCTGAGACAAGGTGATAATTAAAGTCGCAGCCTTGGCTCTACTTGCATCTGTGGTGTGTGTGTGTGTTGTGTGTGTGTGTGTGTGTGTGTGTGTGTGTGTGCGTGCGTGCGTGTAGTGCTTTAACCGTGACTGTGAGACGAGTGTGTGATACATCTGTTGTGTGTGGATTGCAGGCACTGGGGATATACACTGTAAAAAATAAACCATTTTCACAAATAATTTCTAGTCTGATTCAGGTATTCTTAAATTGAATTACAGGTTTTTTAGTACATTTTCATTTAATTTATTTAGAGGTTGTTTTTTTGCTGTTAAAGGATAAGGCTGTTCATTTTCTATTCTACTATTTATGATTCTATTTTTCATCAGTGCCAACAATGTGTTAGTCCTTGTCATAATACTTTACTACCATGTCTGTGGCATGCGGCACCAAGCCCATTGCTACCTAGTGAAAATGTAAATCTTAAAAAATGGGTCACAAATGTTTAGTTTCATTTTCTATAAAGGCTCAGTAATTTCCTAAAACAGCTTTACAGGGCACTGTAGCTAAATGACACCTTACTCAACAGGAGACAGTACTGCTTTTCCTGGGGACTATTTTCAGCAGCGGATTAATACATGTTTGTTGCTCTGCTGGAGCTGCTGCTCGCTCGACCTGACCCTGGGTAAGCGGTTGAAGATGGATGGATGGATGGTGCTCTAGTGAGTATTAGTGGCAGCAGGACAGTGTGTGTGGGATTGTGTCCAAATACACTCCAGTGTGTGTGTGTGTTCATGGTAATGAAGGAACATGCCCAAGAGATTCTCACTCCCATCTCCTAAAACACTGACCCTTGGTCAGGTGCCTTTGTCGTTGTTATCGACGCTAAAAGTCTCCTTTAGCGTCATATACAGTATCTCACAAAAGTCAGTCCACCCCTATGTTAATCTCCCATAGAGGCAGGCAGATGTTTATTTTTAAAGGCCAGTTATTACATGGATCCAGGATACTATGCATCCTGATAAAGTTCCCTTGGTCTTTGGAATTAAAATAGCCCCCCCACATCAGCACATACCCTTCACCATACCTAGAGATTGGCATGGGGTACTTTCCATAAGATCATCTCTCAATACAAATCAAAACAGCTATTAGGCTAACTGACATAAAACCATGCCAATCTCTAGGTATGCATATCCTGATAAAGTTCCCTTGGCCTTTGGAATTAAAATAGCAATAGTATCCTGGATCCATGAAATAACTGGCCTTTAAAAATAAAAATCTGCCTGCCTCTATGGGAATTTAACATAGGGGTGGACTGACTTTTGTTGCCAGCGGTTTAGACATTAATGGCTGTGTGTTGAGTTATTTTGAGGGGACAGCACATTTACACTGTTATACAAGCTGTACACTTAATACTTTACATTGTAGCAAAGTGTCATTTCTTCAGTGTTGTCCCATTAAAAGATATAATGAAATATTTACTAAAATGTGAGAGGTGTACTCACTTTTGTGAGATACTGTAACGCACTTTATCTTGGTCGGGACTATTGGCGTCTCTTTTGTAGCAGTTATGTTAAGGAAAAGGTCGTGGGTGGGCTTACGCCTCCGTGACACGCGGGAATAACGGGACGGTTGAGACGGTTGAGAAAGCAACTTTAGGAAACACACGGGACACAAACCCCGGTCTCCTGGGTGAAAGTCCTGTGTTTCACCCACCCAGCACCCTACCAACCTCCCTACGCGGAATTTCGGCCTTACATACAACTCGTACCGCCGTTCTCCCTGGTACGTTATATAAACACACTGAAGGGCGCTTCTTTTCGTCGCTTCAGACGCTGACAGCCACTGTCCAAATGTCCATATTTTACGAGTTTGGAGTGAGAACGGGTTGACATGCCACCCAGGGCAACAGTTTGCCTCACTGATGTGTTTTTTTTTATAAGTTTTTAACAGAGGGTGAAGATGTATGAGGCTTTGGGTACACACAATACTTGTTCTTACATGTATTGTTGGATTAGTCTTTTCATAGAGTTGATGTCAGAAACACACAGACTATCTCATCTATGTAAATACCTTTCATTTACATATCGGGGAATTCATCCTGCGTTGAGCACAGAATTCTTACTCTAAAATATCGTCGCTGTCGGGCAGAAACCTTCTCTCCCAATATTCTTTTGATATTTTTAGTTTTTTTTCTTAAATCAATGCTATTGGTCACCCTTTGCGTCTGTCTGTGGGTTTTCACAGATATTTAAACAGTGTCAAGGCGGTTTCATCTGACGCTGTCTGAGGTAAATAGCTCAATAAAAGGTCTTTTTTCATTGCCTGAAAAACGGTTTGACATACAAGGTTTTCACCTGACAGCAACAATATGTATTGAAAGGTGAGTCAGTGGGTTAAAGTGATTTTACTTGTTTCCTAATTACCAATTGAAATTGGTTTTGAGTACTTCCACGTATCACTGCCCAACTGATCGACTCTATTTTAGGATGCTGTCACTAAATATCTGAGAAGACCCCAGTAAGGGGTCGCTAAGGTTACAGACACGATGTCATCATACACACCAAACCTGAAAAGAGTTCAAAAGAGTCTGTGGAAATGCTTGAAGCAAGTGATCCTATTCAACTGAAGACCATTTTTGGGCTTTGACTTTTTGAAATAGACTTTTTCTTTGCTGTACATAACTCAATAAGGCCAGTCTGCTCCTCTTCTCCATACACTGTAAAGCAGTGGTTCTCAAACTTTTTTCAATAATGTTCCTCCTTTGAATTGGGTTTTTAAGCGGCAATCATTTTCGGTAGAAAAAAAAGTCTATATAAAGAGGAACAATACATTTACTAAACAACTCCCTTGTAATTGAAAAACATATAAATGCTAATGGAAAAAGGCGACAAAAGCTTTGAAAAAACGATAAAACCTTGGGGAAAAAAACAGTAGAAAAAATGAAGGAAGGAAGGAAGGCAACATTAGGTCGACAAAAGTAACAATTTTTTTTTTAAGCGTCAAACTTTGAAAAAAGAGACAAACTTGGAAAAAAAGTGACAAACCTGGAAAAAAAGTGACAAAAATGTAAAAAAATTACAAACTTCAAAAACAGCGACAAAAAATAAAAAAAAAAGACAGTAGAAGGAAGGAAGGAAGGAAGAAAGGAAGGAAGGAAAGGTCCAAAGAAGGCGACAAAAACATCATATTTAAAAATAAAAAAGTCAATATAAAGAGGTACAATGGTCTGGTACAACAGCCTTATAACTGAAAACCATACACGTACCCCCATTTGAGAAACACTGGTGTAACACATACAACCACATGCACGCACCAACCAAAAGGTATACAAAAATGCATCATCACGAGACAAAAACATGTTTCAGGAGGGAAGAATTAAATGTATATGCTTACATGCACTATTACATCTGTGAGTCAATAAACCTAAACACCCACTCGCGTGATACTGCTGAGTTGGAGAAGCGGTCTGGCCGACTCTCTAGGGACACGCTGAAACACAAACACACATGGACCCGAGTGAAAATAAAGGCAGAGAGAAAGAAACAAGCAGACTTCTCCTCTTCACGAAAGAAAAATATGTGCATTCACCTGCAATTGGCGGGTCTACACTGCAGTGTGTATATTATTTCCGTCCATTAAAACAATCACAGCGGCAGAATAATGTGCCCAGCGATTTAGTGTGATCCAGCGGATGGGTAATGACCCATATGTCCGACACATGGGACACCTCACTAACCACTTCATGAGCTGAGACGGAATCAATGAGTGTGTGCTTCTCTATGTGTGTGTGTGTGTGTCTGTCTGTCTGTGAGTGTGTGTGTGTGTGTGTGTGTGTGTTTGTGTCTGTCTGTGAGTGTGCAGTTCCCTTTGTGTGTACATCTGTCGGTGTGTATGTGTGGAAATGTTTTATGTGCGTCCACGTGTAAAAATGTCTTCGTAATCAAAAATGAGGGAAAAGACCAATAGAGTAGCGGAGGGTGGGGGGGGGGGTGTGGAAAAAAATTGGTCAGCAAGGATACTGAGGGAAATCATTTTCACGTTCCTGTCTTGTCAGACTTGCTATACAAAATATGAGCTTAAAATGGAACTCTCAGCATTATTGCATGGGGAGTCTTATTTTGTAAAACAGGGATGAGGTTTCAACATGGTAGGCTACAACTGTCCTACTTGGGGCGGAGTGATTTGCTCGCAGCACCTGAGAGGCCCCGTGGTGAGGAGCAGAGAGTTCGCCTGGAGTTCGCTCAGAGTTGGAGTAATATCACTCCGCCCAAGTAGCAGAAGTAGCAGTGCTTCGCCTTCTGAAAATATAGTTCCCAGTTTGTATACGGTTAGAAGATGGCTGTGTCTCATGTGACCTTGTTATTTGTACACCGGAACATGTTGGTGTTATTTTGTCACTTATTGGGAGCAGTAGGCTAGATGGAGCCGGTTACCTCCAGGATCTGTGCTAAGCTAGGCTAGATGGAGCCGGTTACCTCCAGGATCTGTGCTAAGCTAGGCTAGATGGAGCCGGTTACCTCCAGGATCTGTGCTAAGCTAGGCTAGATGGAGCCGGTTACCTCCAGGATCTGTGCTAAGCTAGGCTGGCGGTGGGTGCGTCAGACAGAGTTACAACACGCATGGAGATGAGAGGGGTATGTATGGACTTATCTAACTCTGGGGGATACGGGGAATAAGACAAAGTCCCAACAAGTTTGTGTGTTCCTTAAGAGGTTCTGTGGCACCATAACGTCAACATAATTCCACCTTTGCTTCTGAGAGACAGTCCCTATTTCCACAACCCCAGAAGGTCACATGTCTGGAAAATGGAACAATGGATACTGTAATTTTGTGGTAAGGACAGTCTCAAACATATGCAATCACCAAGAATGGTCTGTCACATCCATCCTCTCTGATTGTGAACCAAAAGCTTTTGCGTACAGCTGTCTAGTAGAAAAGTAGAAAGTCCAGAGGGGGAAAAAGAGAGACAAGGGTGAACGGGAGGGAGAGCAAAGAGAACGTAGCGGAAAAAATAAAAACCTTTTAGGATTAGTTTCCAATTTACAGCCGTTATCAACCCATCAGAGGAAAACAGCTTACGGTAAGGGAACAGTGAGAGGTTGTTTGCTGAAGCGGATTACAGCACTAAAAGGATCAGAAGCAAAGCAGCGGTATGAGTTCAGGTGCAGTTGCAGGGTTATGAGGAGGGTAGATTTCAGGGATATCATATCATGGACGATGCTCAAGCACTGAAAAATACACAGCTGCACCTATTTATCTATTCGTCCATCCATCTATCTATTGCTTTTTATATTTTGTATTGGGGAAAAATGCTGGGGAACACATTAGCGGTGTTATTGCTAAGCAAGCCAAAAACATCCATTATTCCACTTGCTGGATCCAAACAAGCTCTTTTGGGTGCATTAGTATAAAATGTGCTTCTCACACCTAGTCATTTTTTGTGAAATTTTTTTTTTTCCATTTATTATTAATGTGCTGAAGAAGTCGCATGTTTAAAATATATTATATAACCTTGTTCTGTTGCTGCAGCCTTTAGGCTAATCTTATACAATTCAGATGTGAAGAAAGTGTGTTGGAAAGGTCCAACCTAGAAAGATTGTCATTGCAAAGGAAAAATGAGTCAGACATGTAAAACTGTATGAAGTATTTGGAAATGTTACATGATTAATGAACCGATAACTAAAGTAGAGTTGGAAAACAACATCCTTTGTTATTGTAGCCTATATTAGGAGTTCAGGAACTCTGCTAATCTGCCTTATCAGGACTGTTGGGGTGTGGGTGGGTCAGCTTTGATTGGCAGTAACCTGGCAACATGAAAAACAACTGTTGATTCAAATCTCTCTCAATCCGGAATGGTGCACAAAAGTACATGGCATACACTTGGATGGGGGAAAACAATCCATTCCCCCTGACCGGATAACATAGCGTTAACCCAGTATGGACTACTCAAAAGCACTTTTACCGCTTGACAGAGCAAGATACATGATAAAAAAAAAAAACTGAGCTGATTGGGTACATTATATATGACTGGACAAACAACCCAACGGAACGGCCAGAGGTGTCGTTTCCCGACATTTTTTGTTAACGTTAGCTACCTGATTGAGTCTCCAGGTAATAGACAGCTAACGCTAACCGTTTAGATTATTCAATCTGTATTATTTCAATTCAATTTTATTTATAGTATCAAATCATAACAAGAGTTCTCTCGAGACACTTTACAGATAGAGTAGGTCTAGACCACACTCTATAATTTACAAAGACCTAACAATTCCAGTAATTCCCCCATTATCAGTAACGTTATCACAGGGTCATCAAACAGTCTGTTGTTATCCCACGTTCATTATTAAAGCTATATTAAAGACAAATATGTCTAAGCATGTTAAATGAATAAATTCCTTGTAACTGTTACAGTTTGGACTGTAGCAGCGACGTTAGTGGTATTCAGCAGTAGCCTATATGAAACTTAAAATCAGGATTTTTTAATTTATTAGAGGCGTAGAACGCCACACAGCAACTTTTCGGCATTACTAAAAAAAACAACTGTAAATATGACAAAGATTAAAGATTAACCACTAACAAGGTCTATGCTCATTAATTAGAATGGTTTGTTTCCCCCCCACGGCATAAACAGAAATGACCTTTTAGTGGGCGTTCCCAGTAATGCTGACCAAGTCTATTAGCTTTTTCAACTAAGCCCCCCTCTTACAACTTTGACCCTTTCACAGTGTGTTTACAGTTTGTGAAAGTTAATTGTAACATTTTGGATGCCTAATAATGTCTTGTTCAGTGTGTGATTGTACTAAAAGACACTAATGAGTCAGCTATTTTTTCCAGTAAGTACATTTTGTTTTAAGCCTGTTTTTTTGCTAGCAAGAACTAGCATCCCGATTGATATGTCAACGTGATTTACAGATGCACCTTGCTCACCAAGCTTGCTAGTGCTAGCGTTAGCTTGTAATTTAGCATTTAGCTTATTGCTGCCCCAGTTCTCGGTCAAAATGATTGCGACGGCCAACATACCTAACTTGAGGCTTTAATAGTCCACAAACCAATGGGTGTCGTCATGGTAGCTACGTCCATTTCTTTTATACCGACTATGTTTGACTTTCGGTTATTTATTTGTAGTCTCCAGGCCTAATGTGAGATAACCCTGATGACATCACTATGAACTGACAAAGCATCGGCACAGCCACATTAGACATTAGACAACTTATTTTTCAATCAGTGGAGTGCCCTTTTAATATTTCTGTCTGTAAATAGTCTAAATCATGGTTTTTATGTTATAAAAATGAAAATAATAAACCAGATTCCTAAGCAGCTTCACCAAAAGTGTATTACTGAGTAGACCATACATACAATGTGTTTTGGAAATGGTAGATGCGCCCAGGGAGACTAAAGCTTAGACCAGATGATCACATCATGACAGGTCAGGATGACGGCGTCCGGTTTCAAAGCTGCATGAGCTAGAAGATTGAAACTCCCAAAGAGCCTGCACCACAGAGATATGGCGTACTGACATGTAGCCTGAGCTACAGGCAAAATAGCATTCAGTTATACCAGCTGTCTGAACACATAGCTATACTAAAGTTGTAGATATCCCTGAAAGCAAACAAGCCTCTCTCTGCTTATGTTTAGAGGTTTCCCTGCCTCATGTCTTGTACTCCGTAATATCCCCATTGGCCAAAGATAATTTTTTGAATATTTTATTATGGGGAAATGCAGATTTTCCTTTGGTCTGGTTTCAAAGACAGATCTAATCTACGTGACATCTACATTAAAGGTTTTGGGTTAAAAAAAAAAGTCATTCTGCAAAGTGCTAATACAGCTCAGCCATTTCTTCCAAAGTTATATGAAAACAAATTGCAGTTACTTTTTCTCTGTTTCAAGCCAGCACTGGGCTTAGCTGCAGCACCTTCCTGTCCTGTTATTCTTAAAAACTAAATAACCTTGGCCTGTCTGGGTTTGGAAAAAAAAAAGGTGGTGTGTTTTAGGGAGGCTGTAAAGAAAGCCCGAGCTGCAGTTAATAGTAAGCTATCACTTTAATCCATTAGGACTGCCAGGGTTATTGGAATTGGGTCTGCAGATTTGATTTTATATGATCAACATTAAAGCCCCGTCACCCACCAGTGGCGTGCTTCCTAACACTCATTTCTCACAATATGCACCCACAGCTCCGCTGTGTCCACCCAACCAAAAAATGACCTAAATGGCTAAAAGTATTTGCTTCCCCTTGGAAATGCAGCCACGTGTGTGTGTGTGTGTGTGTGTGTGTGTGTGTGTGTGTGTGTGTGTGTGTGTGTGTGTGTTCACCACAGTGATAATAAGCCCAGCATGGGGAGTTATGGCGTGCGATGCTAATGCCATGTGACTGTGCCAAGCTCTTACGGGGCAGCATGAGGGGCAGTAAAACGGTGGCTGACTAGTTATGGTGCAGGGTTTACGGTATGACAGACATTACTCATTCCTCCCCTTCTCTTTGCCTTTCTCCTCTCCAAACCCATATGCTGCATTCACTTCAGTTTTTGATGTTTTGGCAGTTGCTTATAGAAGGGTAGTAGTAGAACTGCTAGTAGATCTACAACCATGTGTGGGGGTCAAAACACATCCATAGTTTTGTTGTGCGTTTGATTAACCTGGGGAATTTACTGGGTGAAGGCTGATTTACGTACGTAGGTACGTAGAGACACGGAGCCCTGATGTGCACCTATCAAAAAATGTAACTACACATCGCGACGCACGTCAAGGAGAGGGTTAACTTTTCCTGCTACAGATTTCCAATTGTGATCAGAAAGCACTGGGGAGACACTTTATTTCTCCAAAGCTATTGCCGTCACTCTCTGACTTGCTCTACCACACACTCCCCATGCGCACACACACACACACACACACACACACACACACACCATTAATCGTTAGTTTACAACCTTTCTCATCATCTCACTGCTCGTGCTTGTTGGCCGATCAGAACTTTTAGTTTGAACTTGTTTTTAGCTTGGGGCAGCATTCTCAGGTCTCAGCAAATACTTTGATGAGTGCAATGCTATGCTGATCAATAGAACCAGTGCTGTGAAGATGAAAAAAACAAAACAAGTATTAATAAATCATCGGTTCCTTAAGCCTCACTAATCAATTGTTCGTATGAGCATTGAATATCATGATTATGTAAAAGGACTCACTCATAGTGACCATTTTCACTTCACTGAGTTGGTTTTCCGGCCCGCAACATCCCGGTTTTACTTCAGTTCCAGAGCTCTCATCCACCTTGTTTCCAGCTGCAACAGGAAGCTCTTTTCAGTGAAAAAGGTTGCAGTTATAAACCCACTCCACACTACCCGCCCAGTAGTCTGGATTGACGACAATTCATTATATGGATGCCGGATGTCCCTCGCCTTGGAGCTTTGAGGCTAGCAAGTGCAAAGGTAGAAACTAGCTCACTACTCACTAAATAAGGAGTGAAACTATCTAAATCAACATATTCATTTGGCATTTGATTTAAAAATAGTATAAACCAGGTGAGTTCCCAAGTTTACCTAGCATGATGGCTAATTGGCGATTAGCTTTACTAGCGATTAGCATGCTAATAATATAATAAACATTCATGAATATGAGTGCTATTCTTGTTCCATGTCAATCTGAGAAACACACCAGTAATGGCAAACTAGCTTACATTTAGGATAGCCTATTTAATGTTTAATCTTCAGTGATGCTGAACTTGCTCAGCCAGTGTAATGATTCAGTTCGACTCCCAAGACAAGACGATGCTCACCCGACTGACCAATAGGAACGTGGCCCCGCCCATGACATTATTTTCACAGCGAGAACAAAATCCTGACACGAGAGCAAGAAATTGCATCGAGAGCAAAGACTTAGGTTTTGAGAGCGAGAAGAAAAACGTTTTGAGAGACAATGTTTTCACACAGATAGCAAAAAATATATATTTGAGAGTTTAAAAAAGTATTTTGAGGGAAATTTTTTCTTTTCAGAAATAAATTTAAAAATTTCAAATTTATATATTTTTTATGTTCTATGAGAAAATACTTTCTTTCAAAACTTTTTTTAGTCTCAAATATTATATTGTTTGCTGTTTGGTATGAAAACTTATTCTCTCAAATATTTTTTTTTCTCTCATAAAATGCTTTTTTGCTATCAGTATAATAACTTTTTCTCTCAAACTTTTTTTTCCTCTCTCTCAGATCATTTATTTTCTTGCATGTAATAAAGACGCAAATGTAGCTCCATAGTTTTGAAGAACATTTGGATCGTGCAACACGGCAGGCCTGCTTGGATCATTTGGGGGATGATTGTAAAGACTTACAAAGAAAATATTTACGGCGTTTCCTCTCTAACTGGGACGTTTTGGGACCGATTGGTGGGATTGCTGTGGACCAAGTACACACGGAGATACACTGGTAAGAGCCAATGAGATTTAACCATGTAAGCTAATTTAAATAGCTCACATTACTGGATTGTGTCAACAGTTAACTCCATTTAATATTGTATGTGGCGTACAAAAGTACTTGCAAAGTGAATAAAGTTATAAAAATATAATAAAAGTATTAATGATCTGTACATATACAGCAAATTACTGCAACACCACAGAATAAAAAAACCCATTTCAATGAGCATTTTTGGTTGAGAATTTCCTTGGTGGTGGGTGGCGCTAGCATGCCAGCGCTAGCATGCTTGTTTGTTCTCAATGGCAAAACACTGCTACAACACACACAAATTCACCCTAATCTACAAAATAAATTGTATAGAACTACTTCCATGTCCCTGTTCTGCAGGTATTCCACGCAAAGTTGGAAGTGCGCCCTCATTTAGAAGAAGTCTCCCGGCTAATCCTGCCTTGTACTGACTGAAGTTGGAGAAACAGCTAGCTAGCTCATGTGATCCTTACCTAGCTAGGCTACTGCACAAGTGCGACTGACAACAAAGATGTTACAGAAGTTGAGAGGTCTCACTCTGTAGCTAAAACAGAGACCTGAACACAGGGTGAAAAGAGGAGCTGCAGCAATGTGCAGTACAACAAAAATATGGTGTTTTTTGAAAATTAAACCATGTAAACCTATTCTGATACAATCTCAAATTACAATTATGAACATGAAAATGAGCATAATATGGCCATTTTAACAGATATTTTCAAAATAAATAACTATTTACATATTAAACATATCAGACTAAAAGATGATACAGATACAGATGAAGTGTAGCCATGATGTGCTTTGTCTATTAAATCTGGTTGGTTTGTCAAATGCTATGGTTCATCAGATAAAATACCTGATTACCCAGAGCCCAAATAGGCTATTATATGTAACTTAACCTTAATACTATGATCCATACAGACAGTTACATGTTAAAAATCTCAACACTGTCTCCTCCTAATTCTTGTTGAATCATATAAGACTAAGGCTATCTAAAGTAAAATTCTGTGTTTTGGGGATCGTAAACACACTGTTTTGTAGGCTACTATAGCTACATGTCCTTGTTGCATTCATTAAGATCTTATCTGAAGATGTCTGGCATTAAACATCTCTGAGTTGTACTTTACACGGCGGTGTGGCTGCGGTGTTTCTAAGTTTTTTTAATACAGTTAATCCCACTGCAAAAGACCACCAGCAGCATGCTACTTGCCTGAAGTGAAGCGTTGACGCCGTCAACGCTTCACAAGGGGAGGGGCTGGAGGCCGCTGGTCTGTGTGCGCTGTAAAAAATGCATTGTGGCCGCTGCGTCGAGGAGTAAACCTCTATATATGGGCGCCTACACTACCAGGTGAGCTAAACAGGCGGCCAGACATTTTTTTGACTTTTTAAGACCCAGTGAAAACCCTGCTATCTCATGATCTGCATCAGCATCTGCTAGTTGTTATAGATGTTCACGTTTCCATTTTGCCGAGCACTTGAAGGATTGTCGTCCATGTTATCTCAAAGCTGAATGAAAGCTGCAGATTCATCTCAATTAAATTGAGCGAGGGTCCTGAGGAGGGAGGCTGCTCCAAAATCTGGATGTGTGAGTAAAGATGTTTCTGCATCTACTATCCAGAAGAGGAGGACCACTGGTGGAAGAAGTATTCAGATCCTTTACTAAAGTAAAAGTACTAACCACACTGTAAAAATACTCTGTTACAAGTAAAAGTTCTGCATTGGAAATGTTACTGAAGTATGAGTACGTATCATCAGGAAAATGTACTTAAAGTATTAAAGGTAAAACTACTCAATGCAGAAAAATCCTCCCATTGTAGAAAGTGTAAAGGATCCAACCAGTTGTGTGTTTAATGGTCAGGATGTTATATTTTTGGCTAGTTTCCTTTATAATAAAACATCAGATTTTATAAACTACATGGGTTTTGTGTGCAAAAATTGTGTGTAAAGTAACTAGTAACTAAAGCTGTAACAGATGAATGTAGTGGAGTAACTAAAGTAACTAGTAACTAAAGCTGTAACAGATGAATGTAGTAGAGTAACTAAAGTAACTAGTAACTAAAGCTGTAACAGATGAATGTAGAGGAGTATAAAGTACAATATTTCTCTCTGAAATGTAGCAGAGTAGAAGTAGAAAGTGGCATGAAAAGAAAAGACTCAAGTAAAGTACAAATACCTCAACATTTGGACTTAAGTACAGTACTTGAGTAGGTGTACTTAGTTACATTCCACCGCTGAGGAAGACACGGACGATTCCTGGAGTGAGTCAGATGCCTTGATGATGTTTGAAGTTGTAGATGTCCAGGCAATCAATGCTAAGGTCATATAGTCCAGTCCAGGCTGTTGTCATGAACCTTTGTATAAGACCGCAAAGGGTGGGTTGTGGTTTAGGGGTTAGGGATGGGTGGGTCGTAAAACACAGGGCTTTTAAGTGGGGAAGCGGAGTTCTGGTCCCGGCAGAACTTAAGAGGAAAAACACAATACTTTCACACAGGAAATGTTGTTTGTGTCCTTGGAGTACTGCGTAAGGGGACTGGTCTTTTAACCCAAACCACAATCTTTTTTTTTCTAATAGTAACTAGTCGTTTTGGTGTATGAACTTAACTGTCATCGCAGCGGGACAGTCACCTTTTGTCGGCTAAACTCAACTGTAACCCTCCGGGTGCTCTGTACTCGGCTCACAGTCACCGTTTGTTGGCTAAATGTAACTGCAAACACACCGCTAAACGTAACACGTCGTTGGTCGGCGTAATTTCATAGGATATCATACAAATTGTTGTGCATTGGTTTTCGTACGATATCATACCTACCCATTAATGGGAATGCATTGATCAGTCTGTTTCAGTGTCAGCTGTGGAGAAGCAGGTTCATCAAAAAAGTGATTTTTTTCTTTTCTTTATCTGTGTGTGTGTGTGTGTGTGTGTGTGTGGTAGGGGAGCGGCGTCTGGCCCGTATGGGGTCAATGTCAGCCCAGTGTCATATGGCTGCGGGAGGCCGAGGAAAGGTCAGACATGCAGGGGAGCCCTGCTGCTTCTGTTTGACACATGTAAGTGTGTGTGTGCGCGCGCGCACACACACACACATGAACACATGACCTGGTGCTTGTATTATTCTTTAGACCTTCTTATGATTTTGATGTGAAAAATTATGTTAAAGTTATTTAGCTGTCCAGCCAAATGATTTATAGGTAGGACACTGGAAATCTGGCAATTAGATGTTTTAGTAATTCTATTTATCTACATAAAACATCTCGAGCTCAAATGTGACATTTTGACTTTTGACCTCCATTTTGAAGTTACTGTACTCTGTCTTTGTATTGTCTGCAAAAAATCACGCCAAGGCAAAACTCAGTAACCTCCACATTATCAATGATTGGTTGCTGATCACCATTTACAAAATCATTATAGTAACACCTGTATACAATCTAGTGATCATGGCATTTATTTTTTGATGATTTACAATTACTTATAGCCATCTACTTATTGCTATCCTGTACCCTAACTCAATTTGAGATTTCCAAAACAAAGTCAAAGAGCGGTGACTGGTGTTACGGTGTTCTGCCTTGGTTTCTCCTGGGCTTTTGGAAGTTACTGTTAAGACAACCCATTATTTTCTTGATTAAACAACAGAAATTGACTCAAGATACTTATCCACATGATAAAGGATTGTCTTGAATGGCGCTAGAATACCATTAACTCATTTTTGACCAAAAACAAAGTTAAGGCCTTTTGCCTTTGCAGGGCAGTATTGATCCTGCTGAGGCCTCACAGATGTTCTTAATCACTTAGTAGATAAAATCACTAATGACTACCAAACCCAGAAAGCATTTTATGTTTACATATTGACAGGGTCCAATTCAAATATTCCGTCAACCATAATAGAAAAAAGAAACCCACAAATAAATAAATAAAGCAATCAATTATTAAATGTAGCTTATTTATTTATAACCTTAGATACTGTTAACAGAGACAATCTAAACAAGTATAGTTGCAGAGCACCAATCTGATCACAGTTCACTATTCCTCCTGGACGTGGCAGAGGTGCCTTTGAGCAAGGCACTGAACCCCCAACTGCTGCCCTATCAACCAATACATGTGCACATGTGTTTATTTTCTGTGTGTGTGTGTGTAATGAAAATAATGACTGAAAACAATTGAAATTAGTGTTGCTTTAAGGTACACATATTCTCCATTAACTAGTGTTGTGTTTAGTTACATAAGAATAGATCATAATTATTAAGTGTTATTAAGGGGAATTACTAAACTTTTGGGTCTTTGTAAATTATAGTGTGGTCTAGACCTACTCTATCTGTAAAATGTCTTGAGATAACTCTTGTTATGATGTGATACTATAAATAACATTGAATTGAATTAAGATTGAATCTCTTTCTTGTGATACTCTCATCTTATAAGGCCGATATTGAGCAAAGCATTTTAAAGGTCCAATGTGTGTGAATTTGAACTCCCATCTAGCGTTGAGATCATATATCGCAATCAACTCTCTCGCACAACGCAGTTCAAAGTGCGTATTACAGCTATGGTAGCCTTCACACTTCAAAAAGCCGGTCTCTTGCTCTTTTCAATCTCCTTTTTATTTTTCTGGGTGAAGAAGAAGAAGACTCCTTTTCCTCACATTTGGATTTTGGATACGTGTTGTCCTCCATGTTTCCTTCTTCAAACTTGCCGGGGCCGGGAAGCTACGATACCCATTAGCAGCATTAGCAGCACCTGTGAGTTTATCATGTGACAGCGAAAACGCGAAAGGCGGAGCAGTATGTCCTGTATGTCCCTTACCAGCTAACGTATTTCAAGATGGAGCATGAATATGGAGCGTCTACCCCAGTTCATGCAAATGCAAATGTAAAATTTCAAGCCAAAAGGAATACTTGGAGTTGATGGTGGAGGTAAATATTCATGAAAAAGGACTTGTGAAGTTTGTGAACGGGCAACACAGATTTTGATAATGACTGGACCTGTAAGATCCTAATTCATGTACAACAACTTCCTTACTTACCCTACTTATCAATAATCAGTAATTAGCAGGTCATTGAGGGAAAACCCAACTCAAGGCCCCCGGGCCAAATCCGGCCCCTCGCTAATTTTTATCCGGCCCGAATATCAATTTAGGTTCACAATAAGTTTTGGCCCGCCAAGTTGTGAGCTAAACCAAAAAGACGGGAAATTTAGTTAGTTAGTTCAGTTACGCAAAACTCAAAGCAGATTTTGCCGACTTTGAGACTGTGACTTTGTCTGCATGTTCAGGCCAGTGAAACAGGTTGTTGTAAGTCGGGTAGCCTATTTCGAAAAATTGAATCATTGTTTTGCTTATTTCTCTGATTGCTGAGGAACTTTTTTGCTGACATTTTTAGGGCTTTATGTGGACCAAGAAGTATGCAAGAAGACTATATGAGACATGCAACAATACAATCAAAAATGTTTCACTTTTTTGATAAAATAAAAGCATGTCAATAAACTATACATCTGTGGCCCTTGATGTGATTCCCATCTTCCAGTAGGACCCTGAGTGAAATTGAATTTAACACCCCTGGCGAGAAACCTTTATTCATCCCACATGGGGAAATTCACATTTACACACTGTTGGTACAGTTTTTAGTGCCTTGCTCAAGGGCACCTTAGTAGTTGTAGAATATGGCCATGCAGAATAAAGGATTGTGTTTTATAATGACTAATAAAGAGCCAATATGCCCCTTGGTTGCCCCTAAAGTCACAATTAGGGACTGTTTAGCAGTAAATTCTTTACAGCTCAATATTGATAAGAGAGGTTCGGATTGTTGCTCCAGAAAAGGTCGTCCCCGCAATCATACAATGTATTGAGCCTCTTTCCTCTGCTGTCCGCTCAAACCTGCGCAATTTAGGGCTGATGTTTAATAAATCAAAACTCTTTGACACACATGTAAAGCAGCTAATCGGATCTTGTTTTTTTCCACCTGAGAAATATCTGTAAACTAAGGTCTGTAGTTTCTACTGCTGAACTAGAGATGCTCATACATGCATTTATCTCTTCCCGCATTCTCTGCACTCAGTATGTCTGCCCTCGATTGGCTTCATTCCATTCAAAATACTGCTGCAAAATAAAAGGCCATCTAGATGGTCTCACATCACCCCTGTACTCAAGCCTCTCCACTAGTGACCCGTCAAACAGGGACAGGGGACTGGGGCTAAAAAACAGCCCTGGACTTTCTCCCAAACAGGCCCATCATACAGCCATTCGCCCCGTAGCTGTGTGCGACAGACAATAGCCAGGAAGTCCTGATACTATGCCACAATACTGTAGCCTATCAGACGAGGTATTCACAGCAAGTAACATCTCAAACCCAATGATGAGAATTGGGGTTGTGTTCATTAATGAAGCCTCAGCCTTCAAATAAAAAAAAAAATGTACAATGCCATTACATCTGCAGAGCATCCTGGGACATCCTGGCACTTTCCTGCACTCTCACTGTCATCTTTTGTGCTGCAACTGTCTTCAACCTGAATAAAATGAAATTATTTTAAAGATAGGTTATTAGCTATTATTGATGATATAATATGTGTTGCTTTGTGTTAAAGAATTAGCATTGAATAACCTATTTAATATTTTGTCAATGTCATATTACACTTTTGATTATACATAAGATACTTAACATATTAAGGCTGTGAAATGATGAAAATGACTAGGCCCTATCAATTTAGTCTGTGAAGCTTTCACAACCAACCACCAGGTCTTTGCCAGTTCCACAATAGTAAACACAAATATGAAAGACAAGGAAAAACTGCACTCTGATGGAAGACAGACAGAAAGTGCAAGCTAGGGTCTTTTGGTTAAACTTTTGGTTAAATTTGGTGAGTTACTTCCCTGTTTGTTAGCATGTTTAGAGTGGTACCAATGCATGCCTGATGTTTTCCCGTTTAATTCAATACCATAGTCTTCATCCTAGCAGCAAAAGTGAGCTCCCTACAACCTCTCATATACAACCAAGTGAAATCGCGGTCAACCCGCGATTCATTTCTAACGCCTTTAATGTTTCAAAATAACATAAATTATTAAACACGTCAAGTTTGACAGCACTAAATGGCATGATAATTTCCATAATCATGATGCACACCCATGTTGATAGCTGAATATGCAGTTCGCTAAGATAGGGATAAAGGCAGCCTATTATAATGTGTCCTGCTCCTGGCACTTACCAGTACCTCTTGCTGATGTGAAATGAACTCTGCTGTCTGTCCCTCATCATGACCAGGCTGTGGATGCTCAGGCTCGGCTTCCACTCTGGTCCTCTACACTCTGGCTAAGTGATGCAGTGCTGCTTTGGTCGTCAAGGACTACAACATTACTGCTGCTGCTGGCAGTTGCACTGCAACCAAAAAGCTCTGTGTGCTGCATCAGTCTCAAGAGACTCAGCCCTCTTTTCTTTGAATTTTTCTCATCCACCTTTCTCCTTACGTTTTCTACTAGCCATTGTCACGTCTAATGATGTAGGCCTATAGACTGGGTAAACCCAGCCCGAACTGCCGGCCATTGAGCTTTGTCTGGTGATAGCCTTACTAGTAGGCCTACTCTTCTTCTTCTTCTTTGGAATTTTACGGCAGCCGGCATCCAATAAGTTGCATTGCTGCCATCCTACTCTTATTCCTCAGTTGTTGTTTTTTTTACACGTAGCATATACAGTAAGTGATCGTATTAGCGCCCCCCTGCTGTTGGCTGTTAATATCGCTTTATTAGCCTTTTTTTGTGCCGACTTTTTCCTGAATGCACAGATTGTCAGTCCGTCCCTGCCGTCAAATATAGGATTCAGTTTAGGATTTGCACACTTAAGTCCAGTTTGACCAGCTGTTTTTAACATAGAAAAAACATTGCCTGTTTATGGATCATTTTATTTTTATTTTATAGCTGACTTTACAAGCTGACTTCTCTAGATTCAATAAAGTTGAATCTAATCTAATCTAATCTATTGGCTGTTGAAAGCAACTTGACCAGCTGAGTCGCTGGCTACGCCATGAGCCAACTTGAGTCGAGCTCAGACCGCTGCAACCTTTTCCTGCAACGGTTCCCAGCGAGCAAGAAGTAGTCTAGAAGACGTCTAAAAGACATCATTCTTAGACGTCCAGAAGACGTCCTCACAGGAGCCAGAATGAAAGTTTTTTTGACGTCTTTTCTGGACGTTGTATAGACGTAAATTAAAGACGTACTAAAGACGTCATTCTTAGACATCCAAAAGACGTCTTTTCTGGACGTTGTATAGACGTAAATTAAAGACGTACTAAAGACGTCATTCTTAGACATCCAAAAGACGTCTTTTCTGGACGTTGTATAGACGTAAATTAAAGACGTACTAAAGACGTCATTCTTAGACATCCAAAAGACGTCTTTTCTGGACGTTGTATAGACGTAAATTAAAGACGTTCTTCGGACGTAGTTGTTAGACATCCAGAAGACGTCCTCACAGGAGCCAGAATGAAAGTTTTTTTGACGTCTTTTCTGGACGCTTGTATAGACGTAAATTAAAGACGTTCTACGGACGAAAGTTGTTAGACATCCAGAAGACGTTCTCACAGGAGCCAGAATGAAAGTTTCATTGACGCTCTTTTAGGACATTATTTAGATGTCAAAAACGTGCTAAATATGTCATTTTTAGACTGCCAGAATAAAAGTTGTATTAGATGCGTTTTCTGTAGAAATGTCAAAGATGACTGTTAAGATTCTGTTAAGAAAGGCTTCTATTAACATGGAAATCCCATCTGGACATATTTGCAAGGATCAAAATAAAAAATAAAAATGTTTACTTCAAACAATGGCGTTGAGTGAGTTAGTTCTCACTGAGAAAAACCCAGTTACTCATTGTTAATGGTTGTCGTGTCATGAAACTGCAGACAGACCATAGACCTAAATTATTTGAAAGAATATGGATTATATTGATTATTCAATTGAATAATTTTTTAGTTTATATAGTCTTGCATTTTTGTATCTTATCAATATAATTGTAATAAACTGCTTACCATTTTTCTCTAAACAAACTGATCACTTCAAGAAATCAACTATTTAAATTTCAAAATATATTTTTATTAGTAATATTTAGAAAAACTTAAAACCAGAACAGCAGTTTAAATTAAACCAACAACACACTAATACTTAAAACAAGAACAGCAAGTATAAATTAACACAATAACATAATAAAACTTAAAAGTCAGAACAGTAAAGTAAAATAAAAGTGCTATAAAATTTTGTAATATTAGCACAGTATATTTATTTATTTATAACCACCACCCCCTACTCTCCCAGGGGCATGTTTTAGGTGGTCCGATGCGCCGACTTTTATTTGGCCTCTGTGGCAGCTCGCGTCTCCATTTCATGACAGCAGCTACAATCAAAGCAAAAAATCCTATGTAAAATAAATCAATTCAAATGCCACTGTTGTGGTTTAGCTTGCAGCATAGATACAGATTATGCTTAGATGAAAATTTGAGTAACATCAATTAAATGAAATAGATCACAAATTAAGTAAAATTACATCAAGCCTGATATTAAGCATTCCACACACATTTTTTTTAAATTACCATAATATAAAATCTTACCTTTTATTGCTGAAAACAATTTCTTGTCTTCGGCCCACTTTTATCTTTTTTCCCTCCCTTTCAAATTAAACAGTGTCATTAGGTTGTTGGTGAAGAGCCTAATCCAATCCAAGACAAAAATAATATGCAATTATTCCACCACATGCAGAATTGTCTTAAAAAAAAAACAGTGATTTTGCATTGGCACAGCCACACTATTTTTACCTTCATCAAATTGCCTGAAAAACACTATACAATATAACCATATCTCTACATACATTACACCTCTTAGCTGAGAAGGACATAGGGCTTCATAAATTAGCCAGCGTTAGCCTTAGGCTGGCTACACAAATTGGCGCGCCGCGCATGAGCCTGGCGTTTCTGTTTGTATGGCTGCGCGTTGCATTTTCTCTGTCTTTGCACACCAGAAACGTTTTCTGACGCGTGCGCTTAGCCTTGTCTGTACACAAACGTTTCCAATTGGTTTACTACAGTAGTACACTTCATGTTAAACATAAAAATATACTGATTTGATTTGAAGACAACTTTGGAAGTATTGACTTTTATTCAAGTAAAAAGTATTGAATTTTTTTATTACATTTATATCTGCATTTATGTCAAAACCTAGAGACTTTCAAACAACATGTTATCGCGTGAAAAATGAGCGTCGGTTCTATTTCTAGTATGCATGCGGGGCGCGGGCATTCTGGGATTGGAGCCAGGCAAAGCCACGGTGCCACTGCAAATTAGCCTTGGGAAGAAATTTCTTATGGTGTAACATACATGTTCAAAAGTTGTTTTAGTCGTACAACAGAAAACTCAGATTGGACAGATAGTCTAGATAGCTGTATGGATTTACCCTGCAGAGATCTGAGGAGCAATTTACATAAATCGACAGAGTTTAAAGTTGTATTAATTTAATTATTAATTTTAAAGAAAGATAACAGAAATTTGGCCAAGAAGAGTGAAATCTGGTGGAATTTCCTCTCATGCCCTCTTTTGTCCGTGAGCCCATGTCTGTCTCCTTCTCTCCCCCTTAATCCTCCGGTTATTGTTGTTGGAAACCAGAAATAGGGCTTTTTTTATTCAACGTAGGGAATAAAACAGGGAAGTAAACCGCTGCATTTTATTTTAATGACCATCCGTTTAAATAAAAGTGCATATGTCATCTCTAAGGTGGCTTTGACTTACAAATGTAGCCATTTTCATAAAATATATAATATACAGTTTATCTTTTAGCACTATTTAGCTAAAAAACACCAAGATATAAAAACTATCCATATTGCCAAACCCTAGTGCACAGTCCTACTCTTTACTTAAACCAACAACTAAACCAAACTACCAAATGAAAACAGATTGCGGATCTGTTAAGTTAATAAGTAAATAAATACCTGTCCATCACTTTGTGCGTGCAGTCCTTTACATCTTTCCCACCCACTCTTGCCAGCTGACAAACCTATAATTAAAAAAACACATTCAAATATATTAATGGTAAAAAATTGAGAACATTTGGGTCCAGTTGTTTGCTGCCCTAAAAACATAACATGTAAACCATACAAAAATCATATGTATAATCATGAAATAATTGAAATATTTTAACTCAAATATAACATTTTTTTCCAAAACATTTTATCAGCAGGTAAATACAAAAAGCTGAAAGAATTTGCTGGATCGATATTGAAATGTATCAATATATAAGATCTCTGCTTTATTACTCTCTTGCATATATTTTCTGGCATAAAATGCGACTGCAGGGTGTGTCTCCTTACAACAAAATTAGCACGCATAATCTTTTGGAACCATATCACCCTGACTGACTTGCAGCTTGGCAAAACAAAAACTCCTGCTGTTCGGATGTTGCCATTTCTGATATATTAACATTTCAACATTTTAATTAAAAGAAATATACTGCAGTTTGATCAGAAATACAAATTTTATTATGATAAGCAAAACTTAAGTTACCTAAGACATCACCTACCACTGCAGATGTGTAGTGTATTGAAGTGAAAAGTGGAAATAAGTAGGGATGCACGATATTGGATTTTGGCCGATATTCGATATGCCGATATTTTCAAACTGATTTTGTCCGATGCCGATATCGATATTTTTCCCCTGATATATTTACACTTTAATTTTACTGAAGAGAAAGTCGCTCTCCTGTAGCTACCTTTACCATATTACACTCATGTGTTGTAGATAAGGCAATACACAAGACAAACAAAACACATTTAATTCTACCATGTAGATTTTACAAATCTCCACTGAAAAAAATGGTACATTATTTCACTTAGAGAATAAATGATATGCCAGTGCCACATTTACATTTTTAAGTTAAGACTTCAGTACTTATGAATAAAATAAATAAAAATTTCAAATAAAAAAATGACATCTTTTACTTGAACGTCTACCAATCCTCCACCACACACCATAATCATATCGGCTGATATATATCGGCAAAAAATAATCATATCGATGTTGTGCCGATACCGATGTTGTGCCGATAATATCGTGCATCCCTAGAAATAACACCTGTTTTCCGGTTAGAACGTTCTGTGTTCCGCATAGCCCCCTATTGGCATTAGTCAAGTCAAGTTAGTGCTGGGCGGTTTGACCAAAAATTTATATCACGTTTTTTTTTTTTATAATGATGACGGTTTTCCGGTTTATGACATTTTTTATTTTATTTTCATGCATAGTCAAGTGTTCAATGCATTTTCTACTTGTTGAGAGGAATTACTGCAGTAAATTGACTTAGCATGGTCTATTTTACTGTCATTAGTGAATATTGTAGAATATTTCCACACTAGTAATAAAGGGTTTGCATGGCCCTGGAAAAATATGCTGTTGCTTACAAATAAGAGCCAGTCATGCTTCTAATGTAGTGAGGAATCAGAATGCAAAGACAATTCAGAACTTTAACTTTTCAAATTTCACTTCTTTTTTTTTTATTTTTTTTTTATAAAAACCAGTACAAAAAATAGAACAACTTGCAATACAGGTACATTACACAGTATTCAAGTAAATATAAAAAGGAAATATAAAACAAGTGACTTAGTGAAGTTACAATTTGCATTAATATTACATACACTATCACACACACACTCTCTCTCTCTCTTTCAATAAGTGTTTATGTTGAGAGGAATGGATTCCAAATGGCTGTTCTCTATCATTTTACATTCAAAGCTCTGGTTTTTGTGTTTAGCGTGAAAGCTCACGTGATTGCCACCAACTCGGGATAACTATCACGAATACGTTTGTTAAGGATAATCAATAGAATTGTAAGCTCATTAGAGGTTGAAAAATTCTTACCAAGGTTTCAAATTTGTTTTTATCCAGAAGAGAAGCCTCCTCCCTCTCGAACTCTTCCAAGGTGTTAATCTTTATGATCTCAATGCTAGATTTAGGCATGCTCCTCTGGAGTTGTTTGACCTCATCAGTGAGAGTCACCAGCTTTGTCAGCACTATTTTTTGGAATTCTGGCAATAATGACAAATTAAGAAAAAAAAAAATTACTCACTATAATCATGGTTCTCTGGTAACAGCAAGGCATTTCAGTAAAAGTGTGCTCTCTAGAAATCCCAGAAAAATGAATAACTATTCAATTTGTTACATAACACTATTTAACAGGTAAACTTTAACCCTGTATTTGACAAATCAGTTGTATTAAATAACAATTTTATTAAGAGATGGTTGTCATAAATGCCAAAGCATTAAAATGAAAACCTGAAGTCTGATTCACCAGTTACAAAGAGTATGTAATGTATACATAAGTAATTAGTCTGGGTGTTACATGAAAATATTCTTGTACTTACTCGCTTCTGACAGGGGGAATGTGGTTGGCACATCCCTATTATAACTGGACATTTCATGTGAAAGACCTAAGCAGGAAAGAAAAAAAGTGTGTGAAGCGATCAATATATTTAGAACACTTGCACAATGTGCCTCATTGAGTGATACAACCAATGACATTCACCATCTATGCAGACTGATCTCATGAAATAGCGTATGTACGACACGCTAACCGTTATTTCCATTTGTGGCGGGCTATTAACACGCATAATCGCTTTTTTGCGTGTTTATCAACGCCGTTTGTTGTCCATTGACTTAACGTTAAATGACTATAACAGGGTTTCTGCAGGTATCAGCAAATCTTATTTCATGCTTTTTTATGCCATTTTTCATGCCACTTTAAACTAATTTAATGCCCATGTTCAACTGCAGATACTTTCACACACAAATTGTAAGCATTTGACAATGCCAATTTTTTATATTTGAAAATCGAAATTTAACTGTCAGATGGCTCACAAGACGGTTTACAGTCATTAAACGCAACACAAAGTGCTTCACAAAATAAGAACACAGAAATACAAATATTTAAAACACTGTTCACTGAGCAGCTAGCGTCTCTGCCCAACGGATCTCAAAACAACATGCACCGATAATTAAAGGGGTGATAGAATGATTATATAGGGTATTTCACACTGTTCCTTATGGTCTCCTAATGGGGTATGTAACATTGGTTGGGCTGAAAATGGCCTGTTTGATATTTTACTGGCCCTTATGCATCCCTGTGTTTTGGCCCTATTTGTAACAAGAGCTTTTCTTCCAAATATGGTATTCTCATGAATATTTAGATGAGCTGCGCGCTGATTGGTTGAGCGACTTGCCATACGCACACATTAGAGACGCGCGCTGATTGGTTGAGCGAATCCCCAATACACACACATTAGAGACGCGCGCTGATTGGTTGAGCGAATCCCCAATACACACACATTAGAGAAGCGACAGAATCTCATATTCCAGACACTGCAATGTTTCATTACCAAATTCACTTTCCGTACTTCTGAGACTTTTTAAGCGAGAAATCAACTATAGAAATCTCAAATATGGGCTGTTTTACAAAAATTGATGGCTAATTGCAAATTTGGTAAGACGTGTCGGACTTTAGGAGCTCCACACAGTCTGACGAGAAAGCGGCAGTCTGCTGGGCTCCATACCCAGGGCAAAGTCACTCTTTGTGGAGACTACACTACCGGGGCTCCGCGGCCGGCTGTCGGCATAACTATAATATATTTACGGTTTGAATTTCGTCACGCCACTTACATAAACATCATTCCCTAATGTCTTATAAAGCTAACCGTTGTGTCCGATTTGATTTTAAGGCATTTCTCTGAACGCGAGACGTCTTTGTAGGACTAGCAGCTGCTTGCTATATGTCCCATTCATTACAATGGGGAAATGCCGTAGCTAGCTAGCTACACTATCGGCATAACTAAATTATATTTACAGTTTGAATGTTACGCCACGCCTTATATAACATCATTCCCCAGTGTCTTATAAAGCTAACAGTTGTGTCCGATTTGATTTTAAGGCATTTTTATGAACGCAAAGCGTCTTTTGTAGGACGAGCAGCTGCTTGCTATATGTCCCATTCATTACAATGGGGACATATCGCAGCTTGCTCACTTCGCATAACTAAAGTATATTTACAGTTTGAATTTCGCCCGGCATGAATATTACAGGTTCCTCAAGGTCTTACAAAGCTTAGCTAACACTTGTCCGATTTCGGATTTCAATTGAATGTATTTTTTGGAATGTCAGAGTTAGGAGGAGGCTAGCTCTCATTGATGGACTCCATCCCCCGCGGCGCTCTATCAATGAGACTTCGCGGACAAGAGGTGTTTATTTCCCGATTGTTTATTTAAATAATTCAAAACACATACCCATTATAAGATTAACTGGAACCTGCGGGCTGCGGTAAGAGATTGTGGGCGTAATAACGCTCGCGATCGCGCTCTCACTCACATACACCGGGCATTTAGCTAGCAGGAAGATTTTCCCATTTTTCCGTCATTTGAAATTTATTCCGTTCTTTTGCCACAGCGTATAATCTCTCACATAGACCGTAGACTCACCGCCGTTGCACTTACATTACGCATCCGGTGTCGCGACTTTGTGCACCAACCGTAAAAAACAGCCAATACTGTCTGTGACCATTACGCTATACTTCTGATCAAAATTAGATTTAGATGTTTATATAATCAAAATAAATCGTGAAAAACAATGTTTTTATTCCATCAAGTTTACATAATTTTTAATGCCTTCGAACATCGAAGTTAATGCTTTTTCATGCCATTTCATGCCTTAATTTTCACAAAATCTATTTAATTACTTTTCATGCTTTTTAATGACCCGCGGAAACCCTGTATAAATATATATGACCTACCCCAACCCCGTCCCTAAATCTAACCGTCACTGGGGTTAAGAACATTTATTAATCTTTTCATACCATCTTAGGGAAAAAAAATATCACTCCCCAGATATAGATATTCATTTTGTTCCGTTTCACGCTGAACTTTAATGGCTTTGACATACACGCGGACTCACTGTGACATTTAACGGCGTAGACTGACACGCGGAATAACATCTTACCACGCGGATAGCTCAAAATGCGTATAGATAACACCCCACTTGGCATGAAAGTGGCGTGTATGTTTATGCAAAGTCATGATGTCATGTTGATCTATGGACCTACCTTCCACAGCCTGGGACCTGTGTACACCTGAGAAACCCAAACTACCAACATTAGTTATCCAGTATGAATAGTATTATTCATGCTAATTTGATATTCAATAAGACAAGCCAAATGTAACTGGCAATACTCACGACTGCTTGAATTGTCCCGGCCCACAGACCTGGATGAACCTGTGCAACCCAAATGTAGCCATTATCAATAGTGCTAATTACCTATGCTAATTTAATATTCAATAAAACACTACTGTGCCTGGCTATACTTACAACTAATTGAACTGTCCCGGCCCACAGACCTGGACCTGGACGAATCTGTGGAACCCAAAACTGAAACATCAGTTTGTCATGACCAATTAGTAACCTGCATACTAATTTGATAATCTAAAAATGAAAAGTTAAACTCACCACAAGTTGACCTGTCCAAAGACCTGGGTGTGCCTAAGCAATGCAGAGCAGAAACATCAGTCATTCATTATCATTAGTCCTAGTGACCTGCCTGCAATATTCAGTAATGAAAGGCTATACTCACGACTAGTTGTCCTGTCACGGCCCGCAGACCTGGCTGTACCTAAGCAATGCAGAACAGAAACATCAGTCAGTCATTATCAAGTGTTAGTTACCGGCTGCCTGCTGATTTGATAATCTGGAAATTAAAAGTTAAACTCACGACTAGTTGTCCTGTCACGGCCTGCAGACCTGGGTGAACCTAAGCAATGCAGAGCAGAAACATCAGTCAGTCATGATCAACAGTCCAAGTGACCAGCCTGCAATATTCAACAATGAAAAGTTAAACTCACGACTAGTTGACCTGTCACGGCCCGCAGACCTGGGTGAACCTAAGCAATGCAGAACAGAAACATCAGTCAGTCATGATCAACATTGTTAGTAACCTGCATACTAATTTGATAATCTAAAAATGAAAAGTTAAACTCACCACTAGTTGACCTGTCCAAAGACCTGGGTGTGCCTTAGCAATGCAGAGCAGAAACATCAGTCATTCATTATCATTAGTCCTAGTGACCTGCCTGCAATATTCAGCAATGAAAGGCTATACTCACGACTAGTTGTCCTGTCACGGCCCGCAGACCTGGGTGTGCCTAAGCAATGCAGAGCAGAAACATCAGTCATTCATTATCATTAGTCCTAGTGACCTGCCTGCAATATTCAGCAATGAAAGGCTATACTCACGACTAGTTGACCTGTCACGGCCCGCAGACCTGGGTGAACCTAAGCAATGCAGAGCAGAAACATCAGTCAGTCATGATCAACAGTCCAAGTGACCAGCCTGCAATATTCAACAATGAAAGGCTATACTCACGACTAGTTGTCCTGTCACGGCCCGCAGACCTGGCTGTACCTAAGCAATGCAGAACAGAAACATCAGTCAGTCATTATCAAGTGTTAGTTACCGGCTGCCTGCTGATTTGATAATCTGGAAATTAAAAGTTAAACTCACGACTAGTTGTCCTGTCACGGCCTGCAGACCTGGGTGAACCTAAGCAATGCAGAGCAGAAACATCAGTCAGTCATGATCAACAGTCCAAGTGACCAGCCTGCAATATTCAACAATGAAAGGCTATACTCACGACTAGTTGACCTGTCACGGCCCGCAGACCTGGGTGAACCTAAGCAATGCAGAACAGAAACATCAGTCAGTCATGATCAACATTGTTAGTTACCTGCATACTAATTTGATAATCTAAAAATGAAAAGTTAAACTCACCACTAGTTGACCTGTCACGGCCCGCAGACCTGGGTGAACCTAAGCAATGCAGAACAGAAACATCAGTCAGTCATGATCAACATTGTTAGTTACCTGCATACTAATTTGATAATCTAAAAATGAAAAGTTAAACTCACCACTAGTTGACCTGTCCAAAGACCTGGGTGTGCCTAAGCAATGCAGAGCAGAAACATCAGTCATTCATTATCATTACTCCTAGTGACCTGCCTGCAATATTCAGCAATGAAAGGCTATACTCACGACTAGTTGTCCTGTCACGGCCCGCAGACCTGGCTGTACCTAAGCAATGCAGAACAGAAACATCAGTCAGTCATTATCAAGTGTTAGTTACCGGCTGCCTGCTGATTTGATAATCTGGAAATTAAAAGTTAAACTCACGACTAGTTGTCCTGTCACGGCCTGCAGACCTGGGTGAACCTAAGCAATGCAGAGCAGAAACATCAGTCAGTCATGATCAACAGTCCAAGTGACCAGCCTGCAATATTCAACAATGAAAGGCTATACTCACGACTAGTTGACCTGTCACGGCCCGCAGACCTGGGTGAACCTAAGCAATGCAGAACAGAAACATCAGTCAGTCATGATCAACATTGTTAGTTACCTGCATACTAATTTGATAATCTAAAAATGAAAAGTTAAACTCACCACTAGTTGACCTGTCACGGCCCGCAGACCTGGGTGAACCTAGCAATGCAGAACAGAAACATCAGTCAGTCATGATCAACATTGTTAGTTACCTGCATACTAATTTGATAATCTAAAAATGAAAAGTTAAACTCACCACTAGTTGACCTGTCCAAAGACCTGGGTGTGCCTAAGCAATGCAGAGCAGAAACATCAGTCATTCATTATCATTAGTCCTAGTGACCTGCCTGCAATATTCAGCAATGAAAGGCTATACTCACGACTAGTTGTCCTGTCACGGCCCGCAGACCTGGCTGTACCTAAGCAATGCAGAACAGAAACATCAGTCAGTCATTATCAAGTGTTAGTTACCGGCTGCCTGCTGATTTGATAATCTGGAAATTAAAAGTTAAACTCACGACTAGTTGTCCTGTCACGGCCTGCAGACCTGGGTGAACCTAAGCAATGCAGAGCAGAAACATCAGTCAGTCATGATCAACAGTCCAAGTGACCAGCCTGCAATATTCAACAATGAAAGGCTATACTCACGACTAGTTGACCTGTCGCGCGCAGACCTGGGGTGAACCTAAGCAATGCAGAACAGAAACATCAGTCAGTCATGATCAACATTGTTAGTTACCTGCATACTAATTTGATAATCTAAAAATGAAAAGTTAAACTCACCACTAGTTGACCTGTCACGGCCCGCAGACCTGGGTGAACCTAAGCAATGCAGAACAGAAACATCAGTCAGTCATGATCAACATTGTTAGTTACCTGCATACTAATTTGATAATCTAAAAATGAAAAGTTAAACTCACCACTAGTTGACCTGTCCAAAGACCTGGGTGTGCCTAAGCAATGCAGAGCAGAAACATCAGTCATTCATTATCATTAGTCCTAGTGACCTGCCTGCAATATTCAGCAATGAAAGGCTATACTCACGACTAGTTGTCCTGTCACGGCCCGCAGACCTGGCTGTACCTAAGCAATGCAGAACAGAAACATCAGTCAGTCATTATCAAGTGTTAGTTACCGGCTGCCTGCTGATTTGATAATCTGGAAATTAAAAGTTAAACTCACGACTAGTTGTCCTGTCACGGCCTGCAGACCTGGGTGAACCTAAGCAATGCAGAGCAGAAACATCAGTCAGTCATGATCAACAGTCCAAGTGACCAGCCTGCAATATTCAACAATGAAAGGCTATACTCACGACTAGTTGACCTGTCACGGCCCGCAGACCTGGGTGAACCTAAGCAATGCAGAACAGAAACATCAGTCAGTCATGATCAACATTGTTAGTTACCTGCATACTAATTTGATAATCTAAAAATGAAAAGTTAAACTCACCACTAGTTGACCTGTCACGGCCCGCAGACCTGGGTGAACCTAAGCAATGCAGAACAGAAACATCAGTCAGTCATGATCAACATTGTTAGTTACCTGCATACTAATTTGATAATCTAAAAATGAAAAGTTAAACTCACCACTAGTTGACCTGTCCAAAGACCTGTGTGCCCATAAGCAATGCAGAGCAGAAACATCAGTCATTCATTATCATTAGTCCTAGTGACCTGCCTGCAATATTCAGCAATGAAAGGCTATACTCACCGACTAGTTGTCCTGTCACGGCCCGCAGACCTGGCTGCACCTAACGCAATGCAGAACAGAAACATCAGTCAGTCATTATCAAGTGTTAGTTACCGGCTGCCTGCTGATTTGATAATCTGGAAATTAAAAGTTAAACTCACGACTAGTTGTCCTGTCACGGCCTGCAGACCGTGAACCTAAGCAATGGCAGAGCCGAACATGCAGAACACATCAGTCAGTCATGATCAACAGTCCAAGTGACCAGCCTGCAATATTCAACAATGAAAGGCTATACTACGACTAGTTGACCTGTACGGCCCGCAGACCTGGGTGAACCTAAGCAATGCAGAACAGAAACATCAGTCAGTCATGATCAACATTGTTAGTTACCTGCATACTAATTTGATAATCTTAAAATGAAAAGTTAAACTCACCACTAGTTGACCTGTCACGGCCCGCAGACCTGGGTGAACCTAAGCAATGCAGAACAGAAACATCAGTCAGTCATGATCAACATTGTTAGTTACCTGCATACTAATTTGATAATCTAAAAATGAAAAGTTAAACTCACCACTAGTTGACCTGTCCAAAGACCTGGGTGTGCCTAAGCAATGCAGAGCAGAAACATCAGTCATTCATTATCATTAGTCCTAGTGACCTGCCTGCAATATTCAGCAATGAAAGGCTATACTACGACTAGTTGTCCTGTCACGGACCCTACGCACACCGGCGGTACCTAAGCAATGCAGAACAGAAACATCAGTCAGTCATTATCAAGTGTTAGTTACCGGCTGCCTGCTGATTTGATAATCTGGAAATTAAAAGTTAAACTCACGATAGTTGTCCTGTCCGCCGCCTACAGACCTGGGTGAACCTAAGCAATGCAGAGCAGAAACATCAGTCAGTCATGATCAACAGTCGAGTGACCAGCCTGCAATATTCAACAATGAAAGGCTATACTCGACTAGTTGACCTGTCACGCGCGCAGACCTGGGTGAACCTAAGCAATGCAGAACAGAAACATCAGTCAGTCATGATCAACATTGTTAGTTACCTGCATACTAATTTGATAATCTAAAATGAAAAGTTAAACTCACCACTAGTTGACTTCACCCGCGGCCTGCGGACCTGGCTGTACCTAAGCAATGCAGAGCAGAAACAAACATTAGTGATTCTTTATCAACAGTCCAAATGACCAGCCTGCAATATTCAGCAATGAAACGTTATACTCACGACCAGTTGACCTGTCACGGCCCGCAGGACCTGGGTGAACCTAAACAAACCAAATCGAAAATGTCAGTCAGTCATGATAGGAAGAAGTAGATGATAGAAGTAGTAGGGCTGCACAATTAATCACATTTTAATTAAAATGGCAAAAATTTGTTAAAGGCAAAATATGTGTCATACATTCTAAAATAAAGGTATTGTGGTTCTGCAGAGACATCCTTGCCTACAAATAGTATCCTACAGTCTAAAAAAATAATCTTTGTTTGGTACAGATCCTCTCAAAAAAAGAAATATTTTTAATATTTAATTTATATATATATATATATATATATATATATATTTACTACAATTAGCATAATGATACAAAAATGATCATTCCCATCAAATATCATAAATCATATCACAGTTGCAATATCAGTAAAATTAATTGCAATTAGATATTTTCCTAATATCGTGCTGATCACAGTAGTGATTACTTGCATGTTGATTTGGTATTCTAAAAATAAAAATTAAACTTTGGAACGAATTGTTAAATTAAAATATAATTTGAATAGTAAAAAAAAAATATTATTTGATTACTAAAATCACAAAATGCTCGATATTTGATGAACAATTGGCTTTATAACACAGACACTGCTTCCTGAACTTCCAGCCTGCTCCTTTGTTTCCTGTTTGCCTTATTGGACAAACTGATGAATCCAGGTATGCTTGGCCTATGTAGTCACAGCAACACTAATCAGACACACCTGGATTAATCAGTTTGTCCTATAATGTCAGACAGGAAAAAACAAATCTAAAAACCAATTCAAGTAAATGATTCAAGTTAGCGAGGTGCGAAATATAAGGCAATGTGAGGTTTTTAGTTTACTGAGCTAATGTTATGTATCATGTAATGTTAGTGACAGGCTGCGGCTGCGGATTCGGAAGGATGGGTAATAGATTTAACATTAAGTTTAAAATTGTCATCCACCAAGCCAAAATGCTTATGATCATTATCATTAGACAGCCAATTATGTTTGTTTCAAATTATTCTAATGTTTCATTACAGTGTTGATAATGCATAATAGTGAAGTACAGGCTTCATTTGAGCATTAAATATTTGAATATTAAAAGAAAAAAGGAAATTTGAATAGTATTAAATGGGAAGATTGACAGCTCTACTCACCACTATTTGATCTGTTGGCGCGCACTGACAACAAAGACAGATAGTTTAATACAAATACTTAACTAAAAATTTGAATCTGGTTAAAATGGCATGGTCATGTGTAACAACTCACCATTCTTTAACTTGATTGGTGGAGTGGGAAATACTGGAATTATTGGACTGGAATCTTAGTAAATAAGGGGTATAGCAAAATTAACAGACAATGCACAGGCAACTTTTCAATACACATTAAATGCAGCTTCAGACAGGTGCAGATCCTTTTAATATTAATAAACGTTGCAATTGTAACATGAGTTTGTGTGTTTTTCTCTATTCAACAAATGATGGGGACATACCTTCAACAAAATCGTCAAAATGTTTTTTTTTTTCATCCTTTTTGGACTACAACCTCTTCGTCTTCATCTTCTTCACATAGTTCAGCATGGCTGGTTTTGATCGTAGTCTTCACACTCATGGAAACTTTCTGCAAAGACAGCAAGCATGTCATCAAAGCTTATATCAATGTATAGTCCACATAACTTCTCCAATTTGTTTTTACCATTGTATCAAAATATAAGGGGTTACCTGAGGTAATTTTACTTTCAACAATGGGAAAGTTTCCCAGTCCTCCTTAGGAGCCACATGGTTGTCAAAACAATATTTTGCCCTCGTCTTTGGCCATCGAAGGGTTTTCTCAGCTACATTAACCCAGGCATCAGGGATGGTCCCCTCCATTTCCTTCCCATTTTCATTCCACACGGCCCTGACGAAAAGCATAACCTGCAACAAAATGAATATAATAAATAAATGAACTATTATATATATCAAGTCAAGTCACGTTTATTTATATGGCCTTTTCACAATAAAGATTGCCACAAAGCAGCTTCACAGTATGAGTATATATATGTATATATACATTTACTCACTGCTCAGAACTAAGAACTATTTGCTTAATAAGGATAAGTCTATATTTATTTATATTTTACAGCAGTGCAGGTTGTTTGATAATTAAATTTCGGTATATGTCCAAGGCCTACCAGTTAGACAGTAAGGGCACAGGTAAATAGGACATCTTTACTGTTGTACTATTGTGACAAATAACAAGTTTGCAGTATTGCTAAGATGTCAATATTTAGTTTAATTATATTTTATTTTAGAAAGCACAGTGCATTTAGTTTTTGCTTGTTTCGAGATTTGAGTTGAGCAATACACATTTCATGCAAATCATGCACCCATTTACATACCCAGTATATACTCAACGTACTTAATGTCTTGCCAATCTTCATCATGAATGTTCAATGCCATGCAGCAGAGGAATCATGACAGAGCCATTGTTGAAAGGAAGGCAGGCTACTTTTCGACCAAGGTCTTTTTCCTTGACTTCTTTTCTTCTAAGGTCTCGGCCATTTCCCTATGTAAGCAATGTTCAAGAGGTTTGACGGACATGGTTTGTCAAACAGGTCGACAGTGTGTCTCTGTTTTACCATCATCGAAACAACTGTACCATCTCCCCTCCTCTCTTGAACAAAAGCAAAGCTCTCATCTTCCAGAAGGAAACAGCTGTCTCTTCTTTTTGATGAAATGTACATTTGGGGCTTTGCTTTGGGCTGTGCAGTGGAATTCCCCTGGGCATGTTCAATTTCGACCAGGCGTTTGGACACCCCGTGCGCTAATGGATATTGTGCCAATCTTTTGATCTGCTGCAAATAGTTCTCATATGGACAGCAACATATGTCATTTAAAGAGCACCTGAAACGAGAGACATCTTCATGGATGTGTAACAGGCATGGGCCCCGTACAATGTTTTTTCCATAGAGTGCAGGGCAGCTAGACACAAAGTGCCTCATCAGATCAGCAGAAAAATCTCCAAATAGGCAGCTCTTTTTCTCTCATCTGAGTCCAGCATGATGGATACTGCCCCCGGTTAATGTCACAAAATGAGCATACAGCTGTGAGGAGACTGTATTTTTTGGACATATGGGTCCCGTGTACAGAAGAAACTGACGGAACTCTGTGGCTTCCTCCCACACCTGAAGGCCACGGGGCTGTCGTCAAACTCACTGGGCATCTGGCCTCGTAGCAGGTTTAGTTTTTGTGAGATTTCATTTTTCTGTCTCAGAGAAAGCCTACACAGTTTTGGGCCTCGAAGTCAGATACACCAACAGCGCCTAACAACTCCCAAACAAACCGTATGCATATAATCCAAAACAAAGGCACTGACACAGGGGAATCCCAGCAGCTATTAAAGGGCTAGATCCATTTTGATGGCAGGAATACTCTAACTGACTAAATCCCTTCATCTGTGCGCCAAGGTTGATGTCATCTGATTGAAGACAACTCTTCTTTCAACATACTGACCCTTCACTTGGCACCTCTCACAGCTGTCATACGCGTATGACCTTTAATGCATTTTAAATATGCTCTTGCGGGTGCATCACAGATAAAGGTACGAACATTTACGGCATACTTTTTCTCAACGAACACACGGCCATTCTGTTGGAGATTTTTGAACTCCTCCAAAAGTCATGAAGATACGCATCATAAGGGGCTCAGGTTTGCTTTCCCACACAGTACAATGCCACAATAAATGGACAACAATACGTAATGACATAAACATCAGTCAGTCATGATCAACGGTCAAGTGACCAGCCTGCAATATTCAACAATGAGGCTATACTCGCGACTGGTTGACCTGTCGGCCCGCAGACCTGGGTGAACCTAAGCAATGCAAGAACAGAAACATCAGTCAGTCATGATCAACATTGTTAGTTACCTGCATACTAATTTGATAATCTAAAATGAAAAGTTAAACTCACCATAGTTGACCTATCCGCGACCCAGACCTGGCTACCTTGTACCTAAGCAATGCAGAGCAGAAACAAACATTAGTGATTCTTTATCAACAGTCCAAATGACCAGCCTGCAATATTCAGCCAATGGCTGATTATACTCACGATAGCCAGTTATTACCATCCTGACCGCAGACCTGGAGTGAACCTAAACAAACCAAATCGAAAATGTCAGTCCAGTCATGATAGGAAGAAGTAGATGATAAGAAGTAGTAGGGCTGCACAATTAATCACATTTTAATTAAAATGGCAAAATTTGTTAAAGGCAAAATATGTGTCATACATTCTAAAATAAAGGTATTGTGGTTCTGCAGAGACATCCTTGCCTACAAATAGTATCCTACAGTCTAAAAATAATCTTTGTTTGGTACAGATCCTCTCAAAAAAGAAATATTTTTAATATTTAATTTATATATATATATATATATATATATATATATATTTTACAATTAGCATAATGATACAAAAATGATCATTCCCTCAAATATCATAAATCATATCACAGTTGCAATATCAGTAAAATTAATTGCAATTAGATATTTTCCTAATATCGTGTGATCACAGTAGTGATTACTTGCATGTTGATTTGGTATTCTAAAAATAAAAATAAAACTTTGGAACGAATTGTTAAATTAAAATATAATTTGAATAGTAAAAAAAAAAAAATATTATTTGATTACTAAAATCACAAAATGCTCGATATTTGATGAACAATTGGCTTTATAAACAGACACTACTTCCTGAACTTCAGCCTGCTCCTTTGTTTCCTGTTTGCCATTATTGGACAAACTGATGAATCCAGGTATGCTTGGCCTATGTAGTCACAGCAACACTAATCAGACACACCTGGATTAATCAGTTTGTCCTATAATGTCAGACAGGAAACAAAAGAGCTGGCTGAAGCTCAGGAAGTAGTTCAACTGTGCATAAAACCAATTCAAGTAAATTCAAGTTAGCGAGAGTGCGAAATATAAGGCAATGTGAGGTTTTTAGTTTACTGAGCTAATGTTATGTATCATGTAATGTTAGTGACAGGCTGCGGCTGGGATTCGGAAGGATGGGTAATAGATTTAACATTAAGTTTAAAATTGTCATCCACCAAGCCAAAATGCTTATGTTATCATTATCATTAGACAGCCAATTATGTTTGTTTCAAATTATTCTAATGTTTCATTACAGTGTTGATAATGCATAATAGTGAAGTACAGGCTTCATTTGAGCATTAAATATTTGAATATTAAAAGAAAAATGAAATTTGAATAGTATTAAATGGGAAGATTGACAGCTCTACTCACCACTATTTGATCTGTTGACGCCCACTGACAACAAAGACAGATAGTTTAATACAAATACTTAACTTAAAATTTGAATCTGGTTAAAATGCGCATGGTCATCTTAGTAACAACTCACCATTCTTTAACTTGATTGGTGGAGTGGGAAATACTGGAATTATTGGACTGGAATCTTAGTAAATAAGGGGTATAGCAAAATTAACAGACAGTTTACTTGATTTTGTACTGAGCACAGGCAACTTTTCAATACACATTAAATGCAGTCGCCTCAGACAGGTCAGATCCTTTTAATATTAAAACACGTTGCAATTGTAACATGAGTTTGTGTGTTTTCTCTATTCAACAAATGATGGGGACATACCTTCAACAAAATCGTCAAAATGTTTTTTTTTTTTCATCCTTTTTTGGACTACAACCTCTTCGTCTTCATCTTCTTCACATAGTTCAGCATGGCTGGTTTGATCGTAGTCTTCACACTCATGGAAACTTTCTGCAAAGACAGCAAGCATGTCATCAAAGCTTATATCAATGTATAGTCCACATAACTTCTCCAATTTGTTTTACCATTGTATCAAAATATAAGAGGTTACCTGAGGTAATTTTTACTTTCAACAATGGGAAAGTTTCCCAGTCCTCCTTAGGAGCCACATGGTTGTCAAAACAATATTTTGCCCTCGTCTTTGGCCATCGAAGGGTTTTCTCAGCTACATTAACCCAGGCATCAGGGATGGTCCCCTCCATTTCCTTCCCATTTTCATTCCACACGGCCCTGACGAAAAGCATAACCTGCAACAAAAATGAATATAATAAATAAATGAACTATTATATATATCAAGTCAAGTCACGTTTATTTATATAGCGCTTTTCACAATAAAGATTGCCACAAAGCAGCTTCACAGTATGAGTATATATATGTATATATATATTTACTCACTGCTCTTGACTAAAGAACTTTTGAAGCTTTAATAAGGATAAGTCTATATTTATTTATATTTTACGCAGTGCAGGTTGTTTGATAATTAAATTTCGGTATATGTCCAAGGCCTACCAGTTAGACAGTAAGGGCACAGGTAAATAGGACATCTTTACTGTTGTACTATTGTGACAAATAACAAGTTTGCAGTATTGCTAAGATGTCAATATTTAGTTTAATTATATTTTATTTTAGAAAGCACAGTGCATTTAGTTTTTGCTTGTTTCGAGATTTGAGTTGAGCAATACACATTTCATGCAAATCATGCACCCATTTACATACCCAGTATATACTCAACGTACTTAATGTCTTGCCAATCTTCATCATGAATGTTCAATGCCATGCAGCAGAGGAATCATGACAGAGCCATTGTTGAAAGGAAGGCAGGCTACTTTTCGACCAAGGTCTTTTTCCTTGACTTCTTTTCTTCTAAGTCTACGGCCATTCCCTATGTAAGCAATGTTCAAGAGGTTTGACGGACATGGTTTGTCAAACAGGTCGACAGTGTGTCTCTGTTTTACCACATCGCAAACAACTGTACCATCTCCCCTCCTCTCTTGAACAAAAGCAAAGCTCTCATCTTCCAGAAGGAAACAGCTGTCTCTTTCTTTTGATGAAATGTACATTTGGGGCTTTGCTTTAGGCTGTGCAGTGGAATTCCCCTGGGCATGTTCAAATTCGACCAGGCGTTTGGACACCTGGCGCTAATGGATTTTGGCGTCCCGACCAATCTTTTGATCTGCTGCAAATAGTTCTCATATGGAAAGCAACATATGTCATTTAAAGAGCACCTGAAACGAGAGACATCTTCATGGATGTGTAACAGGGCATGCACATTGTACACCGAAATGTTTTTCCATAGAGTGCAGGGCAGCTAGACACAAAGTGCCTCATCAGATCAGCAGAAAAATCCAAATAGGCAGCTCTTTTCCTCTCATCTGAGTCCAGCATGATGGATACTCGCCACGGTTAATGTCACAAAATGAGCATACAGCTGTGAGGAGACTGTATTTTTTAGTACTATGGGTCCCGTAGTACGAAGAAACTGACGGAACTCTGTGGCTTTCCCTCTCCAACTCCTGAAGGCCACGGGGCTGTCGTGCAAACTCACTGGGCATCTGGCCTCGTAGCAGGTTTAGTTTTTGTGAGATTTCATTTTTCTGTCTCAGAGAAAGCCTACACAGTTTTGGGCCTCGAGTCAGATACACCAACAGCCGCCTAACAACTCCCAAGCAAACCGTATGCGATATAATCCAAAACAAAGGCACTGACACAGGGAATCCCAGCAGCTATTAAAGGGCTAGATCCATTTTGATGGCAGGAATACTCTAACTGACTAAATCCTTCATCTGTGCGCAAGGTTGATGTCATCTGATTGAAGACAACTCTTCTTTCAACATACTGACCTTTCACTTGGCACCTCTCACAGCTGTCATATGCAGTATGACCTATAATGCATTTTAAATATGCTCTTTGCGGGTGCATCACAGATAAAGGTGTACGAACATTTACGGCATACTTTTCTCCACGAAACACCAGGCCATTCTGTTGGAGATTTTTGAACTCCTCCAAAAAGTCATGAAGATACGCATCAAGGGGCTCAGGTTTGCTTTCCCCGCAGTACAATGCCACAATAAATGGACTGAAATTGCTAAATGTAACCAGTATTGGCCAGAACTGGACTTTACTACTTTTGAAGATTGGTAGTCCATCAATGTTGACATCCAAACTGACTGTACTGTGTTGTTGTCTAAAAGCATCATTTTGAGACAGTACACGGAAATGCCCCCTCCAAGCCATAGTAAATATACTGTCCATTACATTTTGAATGACTGTCAATGACTTGAGGAGTGTCTAGTAATGTGCGTGCATCTTTAGGGAGTACATGTCCATGATCCCTTAGAATCTGCAACAATTCATTTAGGGACCTATTAGTAATTTGATGTCTTGTACTCCACTCTCGCAAGTCATTGCCGATGTTTCTAACTTGGACCTCTGGTTCAGGGTTCAAAATCTCCACATCTGATTCACATATTCCGATGTCAGTGTCAAAGTCTGAACCATCAGTGGTCACACTGATGCTGTGGTCATCAGTATTGCTTCCACCATCATCATTGGTTGTTTCCTCTCTGTCATTTGTGGTTACTGCGTCATCAATTGTCACCGCAGTGTCTTCGTCAGAGTGGAGAAGTTCATTGATGTCTGCTCTACGTTTCCTCCACATTCTTAAATAGGCCATCTTTAACCCTTAAGTTGAAAGTGTCAAAACAAAATTCAGTAAAATTAAATATTTTGAGTGTGCACACACACACACACTAGAGATGTGCGGATGTGCGGAGATTGTCCGTTTTTTATATGCAGATTCCGGATCACGTGTTCAGTTACGAATAAGTTAGATAGTATAATGTATATTTGGATTACGGGCTCTCTTTGGCGTTTTTTTTTTTTCAACAGACAAAAAAAAAAAAAATTATTTGGGTTTATTTCGCTAGATTGCCTTATATTTAACAAATGAACGAAATCAATGCTCTGCTAGTTAACTGGAGATGTTTTATTTATTTGTATTGGTACATTCGTGCTGCAGGATGTTTCAAAAGTGGCATTAACAACCTTGGCAAAAAGTTGTTTCAAAAACAAATTATGCCTATGCATAAAATTCTAGTCTAAGAATAGCATAGCAAACTGTGCTTAAAAAATTGAGGGGTAGAACGGTACACAGAAGTCGCGGTTCGGTTCATACCTCAGTTCGGTACGATTTCGGTGAGTGTGTTAAAACCCACGTATTGTAACTTAAACGCATTGCAGTCTACTATTCCTGACAAACTTTCATGGTTGCAGTTAGTGTTACTACAGTAAATCCATGGTGAATGTTGCTGGACACTGGATAGTTCATTCATGGCACAATGTTTCTTCCTGGTTTCGACTTCAGCGCTGTTTGATCAGTTAATAACGAAGAAATTTGAATGTTTCTAACTAGATTTCACAACGATGGCATTACTTCTGTGGCAAATTTGATATATATATTGTATATATGGTACTTTGAAGACTAATTGTGTTGATAATATAACATTGAGACAAAAAAGGTAGAGGATGAATACTCACTTCTCTTGTCAGCTACTCAGATGAATGAGGGATCCTGGCCACAGAAAAATAAAAGAAAGAGAGGAAAGGGGAGAATTAATTAACAAGGGTCACATTTCAGTACTAGTATCATATTAAGCCAAACAAATATCAAATTGTTTCTTTGCCAACTTGAGGTGAAAACAAATTCACAGTTACATCAATGGACATTGCCTAAAACGGAAAGTCCATGGCAAGATGTGTTTTTAAAAATGAAATCATTAAAACTTAATAGTCTCTAATGATATGCTACTAGTGCTTATTTTTAAGAACACTATATCTATTCAATTAAGTGCTAGTACTTATTCATTAGCTATTATTACTGATTCATTAGATACTAGTTATTATTTATTACATAGTTACGTTTTTGATACAGCCAAAAGAAAGAAATGCCCAAGAAATTTCTGATTCTTTTCAAAATTGAAAAATGATTCTTTAAATTATTTTTTTTAAATAAATCTAACATCATAAAAAAAAAATTCACAAAAAAATTACTGTTGAAAGAGCCACATATGGACATATTTTGGAATAGGCTAATGTCATGTTGCCCTAAGGGGCCGTCACACAGCGCGTTTTTGCATTTTTGCGACACCATGGGAGAGCATGCGCTTATGGAAAGGAGAAAGCGGTGTGAACTGCGTTGCATGATGGCGAAGAGGTACCAGCAAATAATTAATTGATTTCAATATTAGTTTAATACAAACACTTGATTGTTCGTGTTTGTACTTGTATACTTTATTCATTGTGCATTAAATAATGTTAACAGATTAAATTTATTAATTTTAACAATGTAGAATCTTTTTTTATTTACCCCAAGGAGAATAATTGCTACAGTAGGCTATATAACTATTTTTTATTGTTATTTTATTATATCTAATGTTATTTAACAAATGGAATCTTATTGTAAAGTGTTTTTACTACAGTTTCCATCTTTGTAACCGTGATATATACTTTAATATATGTACATTTAAATTAAGCTTTGGTACCGAAATTGGTACAGAAAATCGTGGATTCTTACTGGTATCGGTATCGGTACATAACTGGTATCCGTGACAACACTATAGTAGTTTAATGTACTACTGACACTAAAACTCTGAAAAAAAATTTTTTTCTTAAAGTAATTTTTATTTTGGGTGAACTATCCATTATACATATTGTCATTATCCACAATATGTATTATTGCATTTTTGTATTATTGTTACACTTTATATTATATTATTACTTTATATTATTTATATTATTACATCCCTAGAAATAACCGTTCGGTACGAGGCTTTCGGTTCGGTATGCATTTTCAAATTTTTTTGGTTTAATATGAATATTTGTACAGTTACATCCCTAGTACTTATTTATTAGTTACTAGTACTTATTATTAGATACTTATTCATTAGATAGTAGTACTTATTTTGATGGTGACTAGTAACTATTATTTTGTTACTATTGAACACTACAGTGGCTGTTCTGACTAGTCATTATAAAGAATAAGCACTAGTAGCTGACGTTAATGAATAAGTAACGTTACTAGTAATTAATGGAATAGATAGTATCTAAAAAAATATGTAATGTTATTGACCCATTTTCAGTTTTTATAAACATGGGGACTTTTTTTTGGGCGAAGCCCACTGTCCAGAGCCCCAATTATTTTTGTTTGCAAAAGTTCATTTTAACGGATGGACATGTACATGCTCAATGGATAGACATTCTGACAGGATTAAGGTTAACGTTGGTAAATCACTGGTAAATCAAAAGGTTTAGAGAAAAAAAAATGAATTACTTAGGCTAGCTGATCCAACTGAGACTAACAAAAAAAAAATCGGTAACACTTGATAGTCCACTTTAGACAGTCTACTAACTATAAGTAACGTTGCAACTACATGTCAACTAACTGTCATTAGAATATTAGTAAGCTGTCTGCTTAATATCTACTATCACGTTATTTTGTTGGTCCCCCAACAGACATTCTACTGACTATAATTAACTTGCCAACTACAAGTCAACTAATTCTCCTAAATCGATTCCTAACACCTAACCTAACAGTCTACTGACTGTCTACTACAGCTTACTAATACTCTAATGAGAGTTAGTTAACATGTAGCTGCTAGTTGAAAAGTTACTTAAAGTTAGTAGACTGTCTAAAGTGGACTATCAAAATAAAGTGTAACCAAAAAAACTTTTAGATATTTTGAAAACTACTCACTATTAGTATTACCCTATTATAACAATGTTACTTACAAAGTCCTTGATGGGACGTCGACTCAAGTGCAACACCGTCAAACTGCGACAGCCTTCCTTGGCAACTTGCTAGCTAGCTTAAGTAGCTTAAGTACGCCTCCCTTAGAGGGAAAAAAACATTTGAATTACTTAGCTGAACCAACTTGGACTTACGAAAAATCTTTATGATATCATTTCTGGAATCACTCAGTATAACCAATATTATAACATACTTACAAAGTCCTTGATGGGGACGTAGACTCAAGTGCAACCCTGTCAGACAGCAACACGAGGAGCTAGCTTAAGTAGCTAGCGGCCTAGCGCGTCCATTTATAGGGAAAACAAATTGAATTACTTAGCTGAACCAACTTGGACTAAAGAAAAAAAACTTTGATAACATTTCGAGAAACACTCACTATTAGTATTACCATATTATAACAATGTTACTTACAAATTCCTTGATGGAGACGTCGACTCAAGTGCAACACCGTGAGACAGCGACACAAGACGGAGACTACTAACGTTAAGCGATCTTAGTAACGTTAGGCGTCCAGGGGGAAAAACACATTTGAATTACTTAGCTGAACCAACTTGGACTAAAGAAAAAAAACTTTGATAACATTTCGAGAAACACTCACTATTAGTATTACCATATTATAACAATGTTACTTACAAATTCCTTGATGGAGACGTCGACTCAAGTGCAACACCGTGAGACAGCGACACAAGACGGAGACTACTAACGTTAAGCGATCTTAGTAACGTTAGGCGTCCAGGGGGAAAAACACATTTGAATTACTTAGCTGAACCAACTGGTACTAACGAAATAAAAACATTATAATAACATTTCGGGAATCACTCACAATTAGTATTATCAATATTATAACATACTTACAAAGTTCTTGATGGGGACGTCAAGTGTAACACGAGCCAGCAAAAAGCCTTGGTGCAGAATGCGGCGGGGGCGGAGCATGCTGCGCGGACTGCAGTCATATATCCGTCCGCCACAGAACTGATGCTGCGTTCCAGACACAGTTCTTAGCCCGTAAGTTACGACTTCAAGTCACGACTCACGACATGGTCGCGTTCCAGGCAAAGTCACCACAAACCCTTCTAGCTAGCGTTAGATAGTGGCTACCTAACGTTGACGTTAGCTATCTAGGTTACTTTACATTGCCTATTTTATGTCTATTTATTTCTACTTATCAGTGTTAATAAACGGCGTCTTTACAGCATCAAATTGTTGTTTATGTGTGTGTGACGTCAAAAACTGTAACTGGGAGCACAACGATCTGGTACGAGTTCACGAGTAGTAAGTTACGGGTTTGACTGCCGTTCCATGGCACTTTCACGGGTAGAAGGTCGTGAAAACACGAGTTACGGGTTGCCTGGAACGCAGCATGAGAAACTTGTATTCCGAGCATGTTTGATCATTATATAGATCATGTTATAAAAGTAAAAAAAAAAAAAATCAAGTAATTGTATCACAGTTTGAAAAAAATCACAGTTTGTATTTTTTATTATCACTATAAAGGTAGAACTATTTTTCACAGGGGATCGAGGGAATCTTCTTGAAACCGGAAGGTGTACCCAAACCGCCTTTTCAACCACACTTTTAAGAACAAAAACGAAAGGGGAAAAAAACACTCATATCCGAAAAACATGCTTATCACTTTTTAAAAAATATAATTTTATTAATTAGCATACACGTAATAAAAAAAAAACACACCAAAACAATAAACAATAAAAAAATTGACATTTGTAGGAGTGGGTGAAAATAATTTTATATTTGGGCTTGCCCTTAGGTTCAAGGTGGTCAGAACAGCGCCTTCAAAAAGCTTATGTGGAAATTTACATTTAGGCTACCCATCACCCTCAAACAAAGACAATGACAAATGGAAAAAATACAATAAATAAATAACTTTTTCTAGAATACATAATTTAATATAAAACTTTAGAATAATTGTCCATATTGACTGGAAGTATTTGTGTCAACGTTTACCATTCCCACATCCCAAAAATCATGTGGTTATAACTCACATTATCAGTTATTGACAGTTTGGTTTATACCTCGCCTTAAGTTTGAGGGACCAGATTTGTGCCAAACTGCCTGTATCCTCTAGGCCTACCTCTCAGAGATCAGATCGTAAAAAATCATTAGTCATCCTGCCACTGCTTTCCCCATTGTGACTGACCTGTCTAAGTTTAAAAGAGCGAGGTGACCAAAATAATAAAATTATGTAAAGGGTTGAATGCAATACAATTGTGATATTGACAAGGATCTTAGCGTCAACTATGGCGTCGCTCCTACAGTGTTGTGACCGTTTCGGAGTGATAAGGGGTGATAAGTCTGATTTTGAAGATCTGCAAGGTCTGCCAGCCAGTTAGTAAGCAAACCTGCCCTAAAAAGACTGCTTGCTGGTGAAGTGCTAATTTCAAAATGTTACTGTTACTCACATGAACACTGTAAAGCAATCGGGTGTTTTATTAATATTATGAATTACTAAAAGTCATTTGAGAATATCTGTTTCTGTCTGAATCATTATAACACACCATTACAACTATCAGTGGTTTCTTTCTTTTCATTTTTATTTATTTATTTAAATTCAATACTTACTTACCCTATTAACCCTAGATTCTTTAAAAAGGAGACGTAACAATATTGTAGTGTTGTTTTTTTTGCAAATTACTCCACACAGCTGATCAACACTGAACCAGTTGACCAAGTCCAAGTTACTCATTTTTGGAGGTGCACTCCAAAGGAGAAAGCTTATTTATTTTGGAACTGTCTTTCACAGGGATATTTTGTGGTACATTGTGTAAATTTTATCAAATATTATGTGAATCCTAACTTAGAATTTAAATTTTTTCATGAATGTAAAAAGAAAATTGATAATTTTTAAATCTGAAAAAAATCTGTTAGCTAAATTCACAAATGTAAATTTTATGCAATCTTCAAAGATTTAAACATGAAATGAAAATCTATTTTGAGTTTTGAGTTCTCTAAGAATATACATGCTGCAGTGTTTAAGGACTTAGAACTTAATCTGGAATGAAAGACTTTAGGAAACTGGAGGGACTCTGGAAATGTTACCACAATGGCAATGGTTGTTTTTTTTTTAACAGCCTTTTGAGTGGGCAGCCCAAAGTGGCCTTTAACATATTTTTAATCAGTCATTAAATCTAGATGTTTGCAAATGTTTATATTGTGGCAAAATTGGACATCTTTATTCACATAATTTGTCGAATAATTCTGGATGTCAACGTACAGATTATAGCCATATGAACATCTTTCCTCAACTAGTTCTGGCTGTCAGTGGACGTTTAGATTATGGCCAGATTGAACATCTTTATTTACACATGGTTGCATTATGCCCCCTCCCTTCTTTTACTGTCTGTCATTATTGGACAAACTGATCAATCCAGGTGTGTCTGTTTAATGTTGCTGAGACTACATAGGTGAAGCACACCTGGATTGTCCAATAATGACAGACAGGAAACAAAGGAGCAGGCTGAAATTCAGGAAGTAGTGCAGCTGGACATAAAGTCCATTATGGACCTTTTCTGAATGTCAACGGACGTCCAGATTATAGCAGTTGCCTAGAACGTCTTTTCTGAACTAGTTCTGGCTGTTAGTGGACGTTATGGCCAGAATGGACATCTTTATTCACGTCATTTATGGACTGTTTCTGAATGTCATCGGACATCCAGATTATAGCCAATATGAACGTCTTTTCTGAACTAATTCTGGCTGTTAGTGGACGTTTAGATTATGGCCGGAATGGACATCTTTATTCAAGTCATTTATGGACTGTTTCTGGATGTCATCGGACGTCCAGATTATAGCCAGTATGAACGTCTTTTCCAAACTAATTCTGGCTGTTAGTGGACGTTTAGATTATGGCCAGAATGGACATCTTTATTCACGTCATTTATGGACTGTTTCTGGATGTTATCGGACGTCCAGATTATAGCCAATATGAACGTCTTTTCTGAACTAATTCTGGCTGTTAGTGGACGTTTAGATTATGGCCGGAATGGACATCTATAATCACGTAATTTATGGACCGTTTCTGGATGTCATCGGACGTCCAGATTATAGCCATTATGAACCTTTTTCTGAACTAGTTCTGGCTGTCCGTGGACGTTTAGATTATGGCCAGATTGGACATCTTTATTCACGTCATTTATGGACTGTTTCTGGATGTCTTCGGACGTCCAGATTATAGCCAGTATGAACGTCTTTTCCAAACTAATTCTGGCTGTCAGTGGACGTTTAGATTATGGCCAGATTGGACATCTTTATTCACGTCATTTATGGACTGCTTCTAGATGTCATCGGACGTCCGGATTATAGGCAGTATGAACGTCTTTTCTCAACTAATTCTGTCTGTCAGTGGACGTTTAGATTATGGCCAGATTGGACATAATTTCTCAGTGTCATTAATCGACTAATTCTGGCTGTCAATGGACGTTCAGATCATGGCCTGGACGGGCCGACGTGATATCAACCTGTTTTGTACGTCCACAGACGTCGCTTGCTCAGTGGTCTTATCCTGAATCTTTGATCTGAACTGGGCTTAACATGCAGCTCGTTCCACGGTCACTCACCTCCATATGTGGTGGACCTACTGGAACCTTTGTCTGCTATGTCAAATATACCAAAAACCCGGTGCCTAAACAACCGGTATCTACCGGGCCGGCGGATTTCGGTGCCTCATTTCGGTGCGACTAAAATGCCTGCGCTGCTCTCTGATGCTCCAAAACATTAGAGGCAACAGAAGCATTGCCTACCGTTAGCTGCTAGCTGGATTAAACACGGTTAAAATGCTGACAGCTAAACAGTGTAAAGTGTGACAGCATTTCACTGTAGAGGATTCAGGGACGGTCAGTTGAAACTGGTAAGCCTCGTGGTGCATTCAAGGTTATTGTAAAATACCCTTTTAACATCTAGTTGTTGTTTTGGTCGTTTAACAACAATTTACTGCTGAAATAAGTTATTGTTATAATATGTATATATCATATTTTTTATTAATCAATCATTACATTTTGACCATATGGCCTTAGCAATAAACAAGCCGTTCTTTAATGTATTAATACAATATAAACTGAACTGAAAGTATCAGTTCAGGCACCGTTTGGGCACCGGCACCATTTCACATTAGCACCAGTATCGGAAGAAAACCATACGATACCCAACCCTACTTCAAAACCGTGGTGATGGAGCCTTCGACTCGGTACCACCGAGACTTTGGAACGCTCTACCTCCTCCAATACAAATCTGCTGTCTCTGTTGACTCTTTTAAAATCTGTTAAAGACCTACTTTTTTTTTTACCTGTCCCCACTATATTTAGTTTGTTGATGTATTACTTTATGATTTTAATTGTGCACTGTGTTTTAATATGCACCATATTATATGTTTTATGTAAAGCACCTTGTGCTTTTTCCTCGTGAAATGCTCTATATTAATAAATTGTACTTACTTACTTTCTTACTTACTTGTGCCTCTCGGGCTACATGCAGGCTGCCAGCCTTGTTAGTGGTAGTTGGAGGTTGTTAGGGCTGTATGCAGCCCTGCAGACACTATGCTGGCCCAACCCACTTCAACCCAGCAAATGAGCAAAGGCAAAACAAAACAAAACAAACTGAAATACAGTATCTCATGTTTAATAACCAAACTGGTCCAACTTTTGGACCCTATCACACACCGTAAGAAGTAGGGCTGGGTACCGAACGTCGATACTTTTATGGTATCAAAACAAATACTCCAATCCTATGAGTATCGAAAAATTCTTTATCTTTCTGTGCCAAATTTCGGTTCCAAAAGCATCTGAGCGAGTAAGCGCAAGCTTATATGTCCTCTCTGCATATTGACACAGAGCGGAGCTCCGACCGACACACACACACACACACACACACACACACACACACACACACACACACACACGGAGAGGTGTGGACGGAGTAAACTGTCTGCAGTTTTGTTGAAGTCAGATAGTCCCGGTTGGTTTCAAGTGTAGTTACAGTTTTTTAAAACTTCAGGCAGACAGCGTTTGCTTCGTTATGATATTAATGGCGAGCTGAAAGCGGTCGCTGTGCTGTTGACGTTAAACTTCCTCTTACAAGCAGCCACAACAGTGGTTTCTCTGCCCTGATGACTGACTGACAGGCTGAGCTTGCAAGGCAAGGCACTTTTATTAATGTTACTCTGAGTGAGCAGTTTTACCAGAATTTTTTAATTTTGATAACTGTTTTGATTCACAATTAAGGTGGAAAATAAAAGCGTTGTATTTAATGTATTTTTGTTGATGTTGAAATGGATTTTAAAACATATGGTATCGAAAAAAGTATCGATAGGAATCGGTATCGAAACTGAGGTATCGAAATTGGCACCGGATCGAAAGATTCTGAACGATGCCCAGCCCTAGTAAGAAGCTGATTGAGATAATAGATTTTGCGGGCCTTTAATGTTATTTCTTCACACACACTGTGCTGTCTTTTTTTTACTGCACTTCCTTGATCAAGTTAAAGTTTGAGTTTCTGTAGAGTTTCCACTCTTTTGTTTGTCTGTTCAGCCATGTTAGAAAAACCGTCACACACTAAAGGCAGCCAACATAAAGGCTTTTGTTAACTGGTTATCTGGTTGAATCCCTATTATATTGTCAGCAGAGAGAAGGCAAATCTAATATAAAATTCATATCAGCGTATTGAAATATAAAGTATTAAAAAGGATTGTCTTTGAAGGAGTGCCAGTGTTGAGCAGCGAGAAGATTCTTCCAGTCTCACCTCTGTGCCCGATATTGATTTGAATTTCAATAGTGTATGCAAATTCTGCAGCACACAAAAGGCTACAGTTACAGTTTCAACACATGGTTTTGTCATGTAATTACACCAGGATGCAATATGTAATTGTGAGCTCTATCTTAGGATCTACAAAGCAGTATGGAAGTGGTCAGGCTTGCACTGGGATCAGAGCTCTGTCTGGATGCAATCTCGCCAGTATGTGTATAAGTGATGCAAAATGATGAAGAGGAATAATGCAAGGCAGATATTTATATAAAAGAGACCCAGAAGATGCACTTTCAGACATTTTAAGGTAAATGCAGACATGCAGCAATGCAATCTAGCAATATGCAATCTTTAGATCTCAAATGATCTAAGTAGTGCAGTATGAAGGCCAGGTAGCTAACGGCTAATGCTAGCAGAGTTTACGTGAAAGGAACATTCTTACCGAGCGTCAGTGGATGTTTATCAAGCTAATAATCGGTATCCTTCAAGGCTACTGGATTATGCAAGCTGTTAAGGTGTTCATTTTTCACAGTATTGTTAATTGCCCCCTTGGCTGATGCAGTGACCTGTCGATAGAGAAGGTAGTGCTGAGCACATGACCCTTCAGATGACCCTTCAGACAGTCCTGGCTCAAACACTGAGGGAATAAAAGTACCGTAGTCCTACAACACTGAGCCCGCTGCGTAAAAGATGCCACCAACTGTCACAAAATAACAGATTAAAAGTCGTTTAAGCCTAAAAGTCAGTGCTTTGAAACCTACACCAAACTCAGCCAGTGTGTTGTCACATAATTGACTAACTGTGAGTACAAAACAGAACCTCCCCTGTTCCCTGATGCAACCTATAGTAATTTCGCTCCCTTCCCTTTCCAACTTTCCCAATGCAATTACAGAGCAACATGAGATCAATTCAGCTGGAGAATGGAGTTTATGTTTCCAGTGTCTTGGGCCCCTCAGTATCTGAAGATACACGCTCCAATATGTTCTTTTCTGCCTGAAGATAATTCAATCATCCTCACTTCCAGTTACTCTCAGGGCAAAGGAGCGGACGGCGTCAGGTCCCCTCTGACTTCACTAACTCGATAGAAATGTGATTGTGTTTTCTTTGCTGTGCTACAGACGGCGAACGGTGAGTACACACACACATATATAAACTCAGGCCCACTGACAGAGATTACACATTATTTTCTTCAATGTGTCCTTTGTCCCTTAGGACGGGTTCACCGGTCGGATCTGAATGGCCAAGGCTTCCTCAGAGGAATAACCAATGAGTTATGACCTTTTTCTACCACCGTCCGCTTCCCCCCCCCTCATAAAAGTCACCCCTTTATCTCTTTGTTTGTCTCACCCTGCATCGCCTCTAGGTGAAAATCATCTATCATCAATATGTCAACCCTAAAACACAGAGTGCACAACCGAGAGCTAATGCTCAACGTTAAATAGGGGGAGATGGTGAGCTGCAGGCAAGACGGCAGAGGAAATGATATACATTTAAAGAGAGGTTTGGCATATGTTTCCACCAGCAGTTGCTTCCTGTGTGACAGGCTGCATTTAAGGCCGGAGATCTGGCCAAAGAATAGAAAAAAATATATCCTCACGTTCCCTGTGAACCGGGCTGAGTGGTCAGGCAGGCGCAGAAAGAACACGGCACCACAGAACCCAAAGTGGTGGATTCCTTTCCTCTTTGCAAAGGAAGCCATGGCCTGTTGTCCGAATCTGAGACGTGCTTTGACAGCGTTTGGTCTGGGAAGCAAACCAGAGGTCTCCTATTTTGTTTTCTAAGGGGTCAGAGCTGCAGACATACCGTGTTAAAATGAAAAGCTAAACGGGGGTGTTTTAGTGCAAAGTGTTTTTCCAGCGAGCCCTGCAGGCCATTGTTCAAACTGTCAAAAAGTTGAGCCTCTCATACACATTACTCCTACTCTTTTCCTCTTTTTCTCTCCTTATGCCAATTCTTCCTCACTGTTTTTGTGAGCATGTTTGGGCGTAGTCATTTATCAGCCGCAGGTGTGACAGACAGTAGGTTGAAGACTGCATGATGTGGGATCTGTGGAGGAGACTGGTGATGGATTAAGAGCCAGAGCTTTGCTTTGCTCCAAGGAAGGAGCATTTAAAGAATAAAGATGAACACTTAGAGGCTACATGCTATTGTTTTTGATCCAGTCATGGTGAAGTAGATGTAAAAATGATATAGCTTGGTACGGCAGTGTTAAAATGCTTACAATCACAATGTTAATATGCTGATGTTTAGCAGGTATGATGTTCATCATCTTAGTTATACTTATAGATTAGTACTCAATATTACAGTTGAGGATGATGGTGAAGTCATTTGTTTTGCATCCTTATATTAAGACCGCTTTGTACAGGTCTACGTGTCAGACACTGTCCCGATTTGTCCCAGCTGGGATTCGCAGTAGTCTCGCATTGTCAGACCTTTGTTGGGGACCAAGAGTCTGGTTAAACCCGATTTTAAGCAAAAGGCCTCAGATTAAACTGACCTCTGGATACAAGACACACATGTGCTCAGAGACAAGGGGACATGTGGCCAAGACAAAGGAATCTTGGCCTGTATGTAAACCTCAAAGCCTGGTTAATTCACACCTCTATGTGAAAGTGCCAGCCAGAAGGGAAACGCCTCACAACTGGCAGGAAGTCAAAGGACTACACAACTGTAGTTTTCACCCTTTCAAGAGTTTCGAGTCTTCCTATTGGTTCAGCGGGACCATAAACACAGCAGGGGGTCTGAACCTATAAATAACCTGACCCTAGGAAACCCCCTCGTCTTCACCTGCAACTCCCGTTGCTGACAGGAGGCGCGCAAGCGCTTGTGCTCAACTTCTATTTTCTGGAGAAAGTGGATTTAATTTCGGAGGATCCTATGAAAAACGCACCAGTGTTTTTCATAACTGCAGTGAGAAGGAAACAACGTTTTTCTTCTCAAAGTCGACCAAACTCTTCCCCTTACTGCCTTTTTGGAGGGAGTTTCTCCGTGGCCCTGACGAGCGCCAGGGATTCGTTCTGTTTCATTTCTGTGGAAACCTATCGACAGAAACAAACGGACTGAACACACCGTAAAAAGGAGATAAGTAGTGTGTTTACTAATGAGCAAAGGGTTCGCTACCATTGTTGCCATTAATGTGATCTGATTTAATCATGTCCTGGTCCATATGTGATTATTAATCTGTCTGTGAATGTATAAACGATCAATTATACCGTTGATTTATGTGGTGTTAAGTAGCTGGGTATAACTGTATTCGCTACCTGCTAATTCATTCCTTTCATGGAGTTTAGTTACTGTCTGCGATAGAATCGCGAAACTCAGCTGTTAGCTACTGGAGTGGTTATAGTGACGTTTCCCTCAGCAAAACCAAAAGTCTCAGTCTGTAGGACAGTGGCTGAGGGGAACTAGGTCATTATCGATAATTAAGATCAAAGTGCCTCTTTTCTTTACTTCTCTTCTCTTTCTCCTCTTACACACACACACACACACACACACGACACAGGCTAGCCGCGTATCTCCCGAGCTAACGCGGTAGGCTAGCTTCACACGTGGAGTCGGCATCACCTTGTACAGAGCTAACACATGACCTAGCATACTAGGTTAAGCGTGCGCGTTGCCTAGCAACCCCCTCGGCTTCTTCAGCCCCTCCCCGTGCACGCAGCACCACTACCGCCCTCTTGAGGCTAAATAGTTTTGTGCAGCTCACAGGAGTAGCCAGTTTGGTTTTTGTGTTAGGCCTACATTTTGATACCGCCCCTCCTCCTTCGCTCACACACACACACACACACACACACACACACACACAGACGTGTCCATGACACATGCTGCTTTGTTTTGGCTTTGTTCTGGTTGTGATATGGTAAAAGATATATTAGTTTATTATTTTAAGGATTATTGATTAGCTACTGATAATTGTGACGTTAATAAATCTTATTATACTTAATTAGCAGTTGCTTGTGATTATTTGTGTACTTGTTGTAATAATTGCTGGTCAATCAGGTCCGTGCTTGGATTCACCCCTTCCTTTATTTCCTTTTTAAAGGACTACCACAGAAATGAGACTGTTCCACAGTTTGATTATTGGTCCCTGACTAGCAGGGTGGTGCCCCGTTTTGATTGTTTGTCGATTTGATAAAGTTATTAATAACCATATTCATAACTTTATTAATGTTGATAAAACATCTTTGATAATTTGCCAATGATCAAATCTGTACCCTACGAGAATCCTACACCTTCCTCCACAGGGCTGCGGAGGAGGGTCTGGCTAGTCCACACAGCATTCCGGGATGGGAGAAAAGTGTGCTTGGGTGTATTTGCATTTCTTAAACCAATCACAATCATCTTGGGCGGCGCTAAGTGCTGGACAGAGCCACGGTGCCTCTGCGCTTCTGCAAAACAGCCTCGGGAAGGAACTTGTTTTGGTGGAACATGTGTACATTCAAAAGTAGTTTTAGTCATAACAGAAAACTCAGATTGGACAGATAGTCTAGCTAGCTGTCTGGATTTACCCTGCAGAGATCTGAGGAGCAGTTAACCATAGTCCTCACAAATCCACCGGAGTTTAGAACGCCAACACAGAGACAGAGGAAGGGGACGGACATCGGGCCGAATAGAGGGACATCTTATCACGTCCGCAATTGTTTTGTTGAATCAACAGTTGTGGTTGTCACAGACACCTAAACCACGCCTGTAGCTGCCAGAAGCTCCTCAGCGGACACTGATTGGTGCAGTCCGCTGCCTTTCGGACACACAAGTTTTTACTTAAAGCCTGACGAGATGGATTTTTATATGATATGTGATCCTGCAATTCTCACGTGATCTTGTGATATCCAGGGAATCCAGCTGCCGTGCACGGTAACATGCATGGTACTGCAGCAAAAAAAGCTTGTTCCCCTTAGGCCACAATTATAAAATAAATGCCTGTGTTTACAGGACACTTCAAACTACAAACAATTTGCATTATTAACAATGACTACGTTTACATGCAGCCAATAACCCGTTCAAAACCGGAATATTAGCAATAACCCGGTCGCGCACGGCCATGTAAACACCGGCAAAAACCCGAATATGCTCATATTCCAGTTTTTAAAAACCTGAATATGCTACCTGGGTTACCCCTTTTCTAACCCGAAATTTTGGTCATGTAAACGCGTATCGGCATATCCCATCAAAAGGAACATTGATTTGTGTTCTGCGCATGTTCTATTCGCAAGGAATCTTGGTCTTTTGAGTAGAGGAACTTCTTGTATGCGCCAGAAAACATAGTTATAATAATAATTATATACTATAATAATATAGTTATATATATGTCAATGCAGAAAACCTGCGCGCAGTATACCGGAAGTAAACAAGAAGTAGAGGTAAACATGGCGAGACGCAGCACAGCACCACACTTTTGGAGCGAGGAGGAAACCAATTTCTTTATTAGTGTGGTGAAAACCATGAATATAATGTCTTTTGTTGATGGTAGAAAGTACCGAGATAGTGAGATTTATAAGAAGGTGACCGAGAAGTTACTGCGTCTTAAGGTTGTCCGTAGGCTACGTCCAGACGCTAACCGTGCGTCGCCGTTTACGTCGGGATATCGCCAATTGATTACAAATTCCATGCAGGAGTAACTCTCTCTGCTCACACATGTAAACGGGTTATTCCGAATGTTTCAGAAACCCGAATAGTGACCTTAACCCGACCATAACCCGAATATTGACAGCTTGTAAACGTAGTCATTCACAGTAACTACATTGGAAAAAGAGGGACAATTTTTGTAATTGTCTGAAACTGACAATGTAACAAACATGCCCACTTTACACAACAATTGTCCAGCAGCGTAGTGGAGAAAAAGTCTGCAGGATTGAAACTTGAAACTCTGTCACTTTTTGTCCCTACAGCCTAGTGCAACACCACGGATGTCAGTGAGGAGAGGTTGTCGGGCAGTGGGCGCCGTCATCGTCATTTAAACAGCTCATCGCAAAAAATGGCATCCATCCATCTTCGTCCGCTTATCCGGTGTCGGGTCGCGGGGGGAGCAGCTCCAGCAGGGGACCCCAAACTTCCCTTTCCCGAGCAACATTAACCAGCTCCGACTGGGGGATCCCGAGGCGTTCCCAGGCCAGGTTGGAGATATAATCCCTCCACCTAGTCCTGGGTCTTCCCTGAGGCCTCCTCCCAGCTGGACGTGCCTGGAACACCTCCCTAGGGAGGCGCCCAGGGGGCATCCTCACCAGATGCCCGAACCACCTCAACTGGCTCCTTTCGACGCAAAGGAGCAGCGGCTCTACTCCGAGCTCCTCACGGATGACTGAGCTTCTCACCCTATCTCTAAGGGAGACGCCAGCCACCCTCCTGAGGAAACCCATTTCGGCCGCTTGCACCCTGGATCTCGTTCTTTCGGCAAAAAATGGCAGACCGACTGAAATCTGGATTTAGGTCAGGTTGTAATGATAGTTGACCATCTATTGGCCTATTGGAAGGATAACTGAAACCTACCCCGGAAAAGATGGAAAGGTCAGCAGTACAAAGATCATGCAAGGTTGAGAATACATATGCCCTGTTTCCAGATTAATTCCACTCCCAGAAATCAGTGAAGACTGATGACACGTAGCTGCTGCACAAATCCGGGGGCGGCTGTTACAAACGGCGAGCGTTTTTGCCCTCCACACCACAAGGAGGCTCCTCCACATAAATAGAGGGCTGGACTGAACTTCCTGTCCCTTTGTCTCCAAACATTTCACCTTGGCTGCTGCAGTATGTAGATGTTGTCATGTAGTGTCTTTTGATGACCCTTCATTGTAAATAGTCTCTTTATATTAACTGAAATTATATTAATTGAAATGAAGGTGTTTATGCTAGTCTAATCTTCATTTCAAAATATTTATGATATATGATTTATGTTCTGACTTAAATATGCACATGTTTAACATGTTTTGAAGACTTGATTCATGAGTTTTGGAAATATTGTAATTTGCATGTTTGTTACACTTTACTTGAAGGTATCTACATAAGAGTGGCATGACACTGTCACGAACATGTCATAAACATTATAAACAAGTCAAACGTTAATGACATAACGCTTCTTTTAGTAAGTGTCATTCGGTTTTTGTCATGACAAGTTAGGATTAGGGTTAGGGTTAGGGTTAGATTTAGGGTTAGGGGTTAGGCTTAGGGTTAGGGTTCATTTGTCATGACACTGTCACGTCACTTTTATGTAGATACCTTCACGTAACGTGTTACAACATGTTCTTTATTAAGAACCACGGCAATCATCATACATGCAAAAAAAGACTGAAATAATTTTATGGAAAATGAAATGAATGAAAACCCTGGTGGTTTGTGGCTCCAGTTAGAACCATATATCCTTAACATCTACCCTCTCTATGTCTCTCTCCGAATGTGGCGGTTCGGAATCGCTGTAAACACTTTTCCATTGGATGTGGTTGGACGACACTTCCTACGAATGGGCGTATCCCTGTCCTTAACAATGGGTACTTCCCACTTCCCTTATCTGATAGCTCCTCGACTCCTCAGTCCTCAGCTGAACCGAAGTTGTTCTGTCCCTCCTCGTTGAAGGCCCTCTCGAAGCTCTTATTTCTGCCCCGAGGAGCGAGCATCGAAGAGGGATCATCGAGGAGCTAAAGGCGAGGATACACGAGAGCAGCCTTAGCAGCCTTCCTGGAAGCCGTGCAGCTGAAGGAGTTGCTAACTCCGCCCGTACAGCTGGCGAATTCATGTGATGATTCCGAGGAAAAGACGTCTCATCACTCTAAAACACATTTGCTCGGTTCGTCTCTCCTTCTGTGATTTCCTCGTGTCTCTCCCTTGCCTGCTCGGTGGGAGGGAATAAGAAAAGAGGAAGGGAGCCAAGTGGAGGAGTCGAGGAGGCAATGTAAGCAACATGAGATGCAGCTATTGTGAAGTCTATTGGCCACATAATGCTAAATGGGCACTGGGTCACACAATGTGGAAGTGGACTGAGGAAACTTTGCCAAATTTTTATTTGACTGTTTCTCAAAGTGCATCTGACTTGATGATGGTGGTAGACCAAACGTTACAATGCATCCTGTGGGGAACATCAACATCTTTACCAGCTTTAGTGCATTTAACATACTACACAATATTTTACATGTACTGTACATGTACAAAGACACAGACCAACATGAAGATTGCATGGCCAAAAAACAGGAAAAAACGAAATTGCAACCATTCTCTGTACTATTTATTACATGTATCTCAGCATTTAAATTGCAAGGATAGATTTACTTTAAGAGACAGTGAAAATGTCAAGTGATATTATTGAGATCAAAAGGAACCGGCGATACTTTCTTCCTTACTTATTTCCTTTAGTGAGGACGATGTATCAGATGCTGTATGTTCAGAGATTGCATTCCAAATTAAGAGCCATGCCTCTGCATTTACACCACTGTTGTGCACCACATAACACACACTATAGCACATTTATTGTAGATCACAGTTGGTGTGAGGTACATTGAATATTCCCTTTGCCTCACATTGATTGGATTGCCCTCTGCTTGCTGAATTGTCTTGCGAGGCCGACGCAGCTCTCAACCTGCACTGCCCTCTGTTTGCAGTTATTTCTCATCAGCCTCTGTACTGCCGCTTCCTATTTCTATTTCTATTCGATCGTGTTCCTCATGTTTAAGAAGTGCAATGTCTGGGGAACAGTGTGGACTCCTCGCAGCAGAGCCTGTCACATTTTAATGAGACGCATCTGATATTTCTCTCTGTTTCACTTCGACACAAGGCGGTCTCAAACACATCCATCATGTTGTGCGAGTCTGCGGCCATTTCATTCTGCTGCCAGGGCAATATTGAGAAGGTGGGTCACACACACACACACACACACACACACACACACACACACACACACACACACACACACACACACACACACACACACACACACACACACACACAACCTCCCCCATTCTTTTTTCCTTCCAAGTCAGAAATTCCAGTCCGCTACGATGGACTGCAATCTGTTGAAGTGAATAGAATAAACGCCAGTAGCATCTGTTTCATCTCTCTAATGCCTTATTTTCATTTCGCCATAGCGGCTGGAGTTTCTTTCTTGGATGACAACAGGTTTTGTGAGTGGCAGCTGGGAGAAACTCTAGTGGTTATCAGAAATCCCCGGTAATCTGTATGGAGCTATAGCTCCTCTCAGTTCAGGGTTAACTTTGTTTTCCGGGGGTCTTATGGAGCAGAATCCTGCTAAATCAGCACCCACCCTATGCCTGCAAAGCTCAGCATCAGTATTATCTAACAGCTTGGACCCACACAAAACTGATTTACTCTTAGCAGTGTAAAATGTGCTACTTTACTATCTGTGCTCAGAAAAACTATTTTTACGCTGCAGCCCGATCCAGTTGTACAGTGACAATCATTTGCACTGTATGTTAATTCAGCTCAGTGCACACAAAGTCTCGGAGGTTTCTTTGATCAACTCCTGCAAAAATGAAAAAACGCGTCTATTTGGTTCTATCTGGTTTTCTGAGTCGTAAGCAGCGTCAAACCTAAAAGGCCGAAACATAGTATCAATTTTAACATTTTAATTTTGACAAATAAACTAGATGGAAAATAAATTCACGGTGCAAATGATTACATGATCACATTTTGTCTAACAAAAGAACGACAATAAGTGTCCTCAGCATTTCTATTTGTCTCTCCATCTCTCCGTCTTTTAGTCTAAAAGTCAACACAACCTGCCATCTGATCACACATATCCACACCCACCTATAACCCTAATACCATTCAGAAACCCTCAGTGTTCAGTTCAGTTGAGTCACATGAATAACATTCCTGATTTTATTTTAGCGTGTAGCGCACGCACAGGACTCCTGTGACGGGACACAACTTTAATACTCAGACAGGAGTTGTGACCAGTTTCACTTTCATTTCTGATATTTACACATATGACAGGATGAATACTGTGGGCCTATATACCTTAGTGTGATTAGATGTGATTCTAAGTGCATGTGAGTGAGTTTTGGCGTACAAATGGGTTTCTATGTCCCAGTCATTGTTTTGTTTTTTCTCTCAAAACAACCTATTCATTTGGTTTTATAACATTATTCTATCATTATGACAATATAAGAATGTGCAGAATAGGCATTCAGGAAAAGTCAGGGCAGGAGGGACAAAATGTAGTATAAATGTAGTATATTAAATATAATATTTTTGAATCGCAACGTTAAATGGCGCACTGAATCACTCCATCTAAAGGCTGCTTGAAAGAACACAACAACATGTCCACGGATAGAATATGGACAGGACTGTGTGTACGACTGATTTAGTGAGACAAATGAGACAGAAATGCTAACAACTGTATGTTACTACAGCTTTCACTACTGTTGATGCTCGGGGCAGCCATATTGGATTTTGAGCTTGGTGGTTGTCTGAGTTCCGAGCTCGAAAATCCGAAAAAAAATCTGACTTGCGAGTACAAATAGAACACACTTTGAGTGTTGAATGAGGACGTCTGTGCATAGGACAAACAGACGCAACCGATAGACATGGAGAGGGCAGACAGACAGAAATAGAGAGATATAGAAGAGGGAGGAGAGGCTAGAGAGATTGAAAGGTCAGGGGAGGGTGGAGGTTGGAGGTTGGAGAGACTGTAATGAAAAGTAAGTGGGTAAAAGTGGCTCTCGAAGGAGACAGGGAGATGCAGAGTGTGAAAGAGAACCAAGGAGAGAGACGGGCCGAGGGAGCACTGGGTTCAACCCAGAGGACCCAGGAGAGGCAATCATCAAGCATAAGTGGGTCCACTACAGAGAGAGAGGGAGAGACAGAAGAACGGTGAGAGGAGACAAGAGAGAGAGAGAGAGAGAGAGAGAGAGAGAGAGAGAGAGAGACACACAGAGAGAAAGTCGTATAATGATACTAAAGAGAATAGGGATTCCTCGCTTGAGGGTGTTGTAGCTCCATAGCCACGCTCCACAGAGCAGGGCGGCCATGTTTTCCCTCTACAACGCTGTCATGATTATTTACCGATTATTTGTCTGTCTGTGGAATGTAACTAAGTACTGTCCAAATGTTGAGCTACTTGTACTTTACTTGAGTATTTTCTTTTCATGCCACTTTCTACTTCTACTCCGCTACATTTCAGAGAGAAATATTGTACTTTTTACTCCACTACATTCATCTGTTACAGCTTTAGTTACTAGTTACTATAGTTACTCCACTACATTCATCTGTTACAGCTTTAGTTACTAGTTACTATAGTTACTCCACTACATTCATCTGTTACAGCTTTAGTTACTAGTTACTTTAGTTACTCCACTACATTCATCTGTTACAGCTTTAGTTACTAGTTACTTTAGTTACTCCATTACATTCATCTGGTACAGCTTTAGTTACTAGTTACTTTAGTTACTCCACTACATTCATTTGTTACAGCTTTAGTTACTAGTTACTTTAGTTACTCCACTACATTCATCTGGTACAGCTTTAGTTACTAGTTACTATAGTTACTCCACTACATTCATCTGTTACAGCTTTAGTTACTAGTTACTTTAGTTACTCCACTACATTCATCTGTTACAGCTTTAGTTACTAGTTACTTTAGTTACTCCACTACATTCATTTGTTACAGCTTTAGTTACTAGTTACTATAGTTACTCCACT